>NC_080725.1:20287500-20380000 GCF_019097595.1 Hemibagrus wyckioides
CTTCATCATCCACCTTTCCCTCTCTACCTCTACTTCCACTCCTCCTCTCCTTTTCAACACCTCCTCACCTTCATCATCCACCTTTCCCTCTCTACCTCTACTTCCACTCCTCCTCTCCTTTAACACCTCCTCCTCTTCATCCCACTCTTCCTACTTGTTATATTCCTTCTTTTTGTTCTACATCCCTCTTTTTTAGGCTATACCTCCGTCTGTTACTCCTCCTTCCTTCTCCTTGCTCTTTTTTCGCCCTCTTCCTTGTCTTCTTCCTCTTCCCTTTCATACTTCTCTATCTCCTTCCTCCTCTTTTTTTCTACTCCTCCTTCTTTACCCCCTTGCTCTTCTCATCCAATTCCTTTTCCTCCTTCTCAAATTTCTCTTCCTTTTTCCAGTTTTTCCATCTACTCTCTCCATCTCCTCCTTTACAAACTCATCTTCCACTCTTATCTCCTTTTTCTTGCTCCCTCTCTTCTTCTCCTTCTTCATTCTTTTCATTTCATTCTTTTATTTTCATTTCATTTGTCTTTACCCCATCTCTTCCTACCACTTCCTCCTCATTTCCTTCCCCATATCTTGTTTTTTTCTTCTATTCTTACCTCCTCCTCCTCCTCTTCTTCTCCTCTCCTCCTCATCTTGGCTTCTTTCTTTTCTTTTTTCTTCACCCTCCTTCTTCGTATCCTCTTTTTATATTCTTCTTTCCACTCTTCCTCCTTTTTTCCTGTTTTCTTTTCCTTCCTCTTTCTTAACCTTCCCTTTTCCTGCAAGTTGTCTTCATTCTCCATAGTTCTCTCACTTTTCTTTTTCACCTTTCTCTCCTCCTTCTCCTCCTCTTACTCCTTCTCCCCCCACTCCTCTTCATCTTCCCTTTCCTCCTTCTCCCATTTTCCTGCTCCAGTTCTCTTTACTTCTTTTCATCATTTCCTCATATATCTCCTTCTTTCTCTTCCACCTCCCCAGCTTTTTCATCCTCCTCCTTTTCTACCTTAAACCTCACTATCTTCCTCTCTCTCCTCTTCCTCTCTCTCCTTTACTGTCCTGCTGTTTCTCCTCACTCTCTCTTCCCCTTCTCTTCTCCACTCTTTTTTTTCTTACTTTCCTCATCACACTCCTTCTTCTCTCGTTTTCACCTCCCTCTTCTTCACTCCACTCCTTTCTCTTTCAGCTCGTCTTCCTCTTCCTCCTCGTTTCCCCCCTCTCCTCCTCTTCCTCCTTCCTTTTCAGGCTGTATTGTGTTATTTATTACTCGCAGACAGGAGCATTGCCTGGAAAGGAAGTGGCACTTCATACGCACGAGCAGTTGGCACAGAAACAGAACGCTCCCCTCCCCTCCACCAGTCGCCCTCCCCTTTTCCTTTTTTCCTCCCTCCTCTCTCTCTCTCTCTCTCTCTCCCTCCCTCCCTTCCTCTCTCTCTTTCTCTCTCTATTTCTATGACATGCTCGTTCAGCTATCAATGAAATCACAACCGAGGAACAGCAGGACTGTTGTACATCTGTAAACACTGCCATCTTGCTCTCTCTCTCTCTCTCTCTCTCACACACACACACACACACAACCTTTCACCCCCCCCCTTCAATTTCACCCTGTTTTTAATCTCTTCTGTCTTTCTTTCAATCCCTCTCTTTTTCTGTTTTTCTTTAATCCTGTACATTTTCCCCTTCTTCTCCTTTCTATCCTTGCATGACTCCTCCCTCAGTTTGCACGCCCTTTCTCAAACACACACATACGCACAGAGCACAGCTCATGCGTGCGCAGACACACACACACACACACACGCCCTCCTCCCCCCATCGCTGCAGTGTCTCTTAACTGCCTCGGAGCTAACAAGAGAGGAAACGGCACACCGACCGTAACAGGAAGGGGGACGGAAAAAAAAGACGGATAGAGCGAGAGCGCTTCATCAACGCGCGCGCGCGCCCGTGTGTGTGTGCGTATGTGTGTGTGAAGGAGAGAGAGAGAGAGAGAGAGAGAGGGAGTGTGAGATCCGCACAGATGTGAGGATGTTGGAGATTCGCAGGAAGGCTCGTACACTCCCTATCTGTCTCTGAAGGATCATCTGCGGTGATAGTGAATGGACACACGGTGAGACAGCTTATTTCCTTCTTACACACACACACACACACACACACACTCATGTCATCTCTGCTCGCTTTTTGCATTTTGATTGGTGGAGCTATGGTGTGTGCTCGGCTCAGCATCTATGGAAGGAGGATGCTGTTTTTCCTCCATGGCGAAGGAGGTGATGTTGAGCGATGGTTGTTAGAGGAGTCCTTCACCCCTCCCTCGCTCCCTCTATCCCCCTCTCTCTCTCCCTCGCTTTGGTCCTCCCGGGCCTGGATTAAACACTCAGCAAAGATCAAAGCTTTTTCTATGGCATATGCCTATCCAATCCTATCATGGAGAGAGAGAGAGAGAGAGAGAGAGAGAGAGGCTCATACTCTTCCATCAGCACACCTTTCTGATTCTCTATGTATCTCTGTGCCTTTGTGTGTGTGTGTGTGTGTGTGTGTGTGTGCTCAGACAGTACAGCTCATTAATATCATTTTCCTGTAACTAAAATGAACAGACGCTTTAATTAGCCAGTTTGTGGGTGGACGACTAGTCATCTACCAAGGACTCTCTCTCTCTCTCTCTCTCTCTCTGTGTGTGTGTGTATGTGTGTGCACACCTGCATGAGGACGCGTTAGGGAAATAGAGACGCCAGAGGGGCGGAGGTCTGTAAGGGGGAGAGAAAGAGAGAGAGAGAGAAAGAAGTATCAAAGCTGAGGAGTGTGTTGGAGCAGAACTCCCGGCAGTGGAGGGGAAAAAACATTCCTAGATGAGGAACCCAGAATATCCTGATCATCAGAAATATCTGGAAAATCCTGAGAAATCATTTATAATATTCGACATAGCGCAAAAATAATATAGAAACACAATAGAAGCTTGTATATTGAGATGTTTTATGGTTATGTTGTTCTTCTGAAGACCTGCAGTTTGACACGCATTAGACTAAATGAAGCGATCATGGTGTGAGGAACATCACACGCCTTTTCTAAGCCCTGACCCTAATCTTTACTTTCAACTTTAAATACAATCCGAATAACTGGAACTTTATTAGACTCTGGTTTGTCTGGGGTTTACTCTGGGGTTTCCTTCTACAGTCCAAAAACATGTACATTAAGTTGATTGGTGATTCTAAATTGCCCATAGGAGTGAGTGTGAGTGTGTGGTTGTCTGTCTATATGTGTGGCCCTGTGATGGACTGGTGACCTGTCCAGGGTGTACCCCTGTCTTTCACCCAATGTGTGCTGGGATAGGCTCCAGCAGATCCCCGTGACCATAATTAGGAATAAAGTGGGTATAGAAGATGGATGGATGGTCTGTCTGGGAGCGTCTGAGATGCAGGACAGTCCACAGATCTTCACTGGTTAGTTATGTTCATCTGTTTAACTAATTTTCAAGTTTTACTGAAAGATCAGTTAACCTACTGCAAGCATTTACAAGTCTAAAATAAATAAAAACGACTGGAAATACTCTTAATGATCTTACATCTGTGTTTATCGTAACCCCAGTAAGGACTGTCGATAAATTCGACTATATTTTAAGTCTAAAATTATGTAATACAGGGTATATTGATTTCTTAGCAAGTGAAGGGAATATATTGAACAAACTGGTCATTTAATTCAGTTCTTTTTTTCCTTATTCGGACAGCAGATCATTTTAAATGCATGAATTTTGAAACAAAAAAACGTGAAAATATTTTTAAAAAATTCCAGCACAAAATGTGATATTTAATTTATTATAATCAGATATATTTATAAATCCTACATACATTTATTAAATATATTCAAAATATTTTCACATCTCTCTCTCCCTCTCTTTCTCTGTCTCTCTGTCTTTCTCTCTCTGTCTCTCTCTCTTTCTCTCTGGATTTATTAGCAAGTGAAGCGAATATTTTGTGAATGCATGAATTCAAAAAAATAATGTTTTTGAAAAATAAATAAATAAATAAATAAAATTCCAGCAAAAAAAGAATAAAATTGAATAATCTAAAATTTAATTTATTATAATCTTATATTTATAAAAAAATATCGAATATGAATATGACTATCTTCAAAATATTTCTACATGCGATGATGTCAGTTTTTGGAGTGTGTTTGTTTGTTTTGTATTTAAATTATATTTTAATATTATACTCATTTCTAGCTACAACAGCTCTCAGCTCTCCAGAACACAAAACCTAGTATATTTTATACACCTAGATATTTTCCTAAAATAAATAAATAAAGAAATATAAAGAAAAAATGATTCAGGAAAATGCCTGTCTGTGTGGAGTTTCTACTCTACTGCTGGTTGCCATAGTGATAGCGTTTCTTAGTGGGCGGAGCAAAGAAGATTCTGTATCAGTTCACTTGCAGATAAAGTGAAAGGTTTGGCGTTTGTGTATAAAATCAGCTTCATATCCTACAGGATCGCTAGTCGATGCACCGAGTTGCTCCGTATTTCCATAAAGTCGAATTTTTCTCAAGTTCGTGGAGTGATTAGGGGATTAGTTGATTAGGACACGCCCACATTTGATCTCCAGCGCTGGCTGTCATTCAGCTCTCCTTTATAATGAAGGATCTACAGACACTTTGAGTCGCTGGATTTTTAACACTGGAGATTCTGATATAAATATGAAAGTTTGATGGAAAAAGTGGATCTTTGTAGCTAGCAAACATGTGGATTAAATAATGTCTTTAACAGAGCATCTAGTCCAAATCCGGCTTCCTGAGCCGAGTCTAAATCCACCACCCGGCTTCAGAAGGTCGGCCAAGAGGAGACCAAGTACAATAACACTGAGAAAAACATGGACACGTTCTCTCTCTCTCTCTCTCTCTCTCTGCCCCCCCATCATTTGCTCTCTCTCTCTCTCTCTCTCTCTCTGTCTCACTCTCTCACTGTCTCTCACTCCCCCTCCCCATAATTTGCTCTCTTTCTCTCTCTCGTTCACTCTCTTTCACTCTCTCTCTTTCTCTCTGTTTCTCTCTCTTTCGTTTGCTCTCTCTGTCTCTCTCTTTCGTTCCCTCTCTCTGTCTCTCTCTTTCGTTCCCTCTCTCTCTCTTTCATTCTCTCTCTCGAAGTACAATAACACTGAGAAAAACATGGACACATTCTCTCTCTGTCTCTCTTTCACTCTCTCCGTCTTTCTCTCGTTCATTCTCGGTGTCTCTCTTTCATACTTTCTATCTCTCCCTCTCTCTCTCTCTCTCTCCTTCACTCTCTTCTCTCTCTCTTCCCCCTTCTCTTGTTCAATGTCTTTCTTTCTTTCACTCTCTCTTATTTCTCTCTCTGTCTCACTCTCATTCACTCTCTTCTCTCGCTCTTCCCCCCTCTTTTGTTCACTCACTTTTTCGCTCTCTCTCTCTCCGTCACTCACTGCCTCAGTTCCCTCTCTTGCTCTCATCTCTTTCTCTCAATCTCTCTGTCTTTCTTTTGCTCTCTTTCTCTTTTTCACCCCCTCTCTCTCAGTCTCTCTCTTGCAGTCTCTCACACACAGACACGACTCGCACCCAAATGTTGTCCTCGTCTTGGTGAAAGTCGTTGCTGTCAGTCGAACAGATGAAGAGCCGCTGAGCGACTGCTCCACTCCATTATCAGCTATATCACATGACGGCTGAGTAACATTAGCCTAAATGGATGTTTTGATACTCTGCAGCATTATCGCAGCTTCGTCTGCCTTTCATACAGTAAACCGAGCGGAAGGCATGCCGATAACCATCGATCCGCTGGGTCCTTTCTTTTTAAAAAAACATAACTCTATGTAATATTTGATTAAAACCCTTAAAAAAGATTCAGATGCCAATATTTTGATAACCAGCCATGTATTAACTAGCAGGAGAGACACTTCCCAAAGCGAGATACGATGAGCCGAGCTTTCCAGAGATATAATAACATAATATGTTCTGATATTGTTATTAATATTTTATTATCTCTGTGATTAAAGCACATGTGTATGGAATTTTTAACTGGATATTGAAAGGCAGTGGATTAGCCATACAGCTGACACTCGCTGTTTAACGGCGTCTTAAAGCCATTACATTGTTGCTAGTTCTAAATATATACTATAAATAACGCACATTACTGCTTATTGCAGTCTTAAAGCTAGCTACAATTTCAAGCTGTTTATATTGAAATATTTAGCTGGAAACACAACAAATTAGCGATATGACCTACACTCAGGCACCTAATATTAGCATAAATGTATGAAATATTTAATTAAAAAGGGGCTCATCTATGAACTAGCGAGAGTTTCACTTCCCCAACCCTCCTCTCAGAGGACAAGATCCTGAGCTTCTCCTGTAATTAAGCCTGAAAGCTAGCTGCATTCTTGCTATAACTGTTAGCATAAACATCACATGATAATAAAACATGTTTGTGTGAAATATTTAGATTAGCAGCACACTTGCTTTTAAGTCATGCTAGCAATTAGACAGCCTTATTTGTTTGTTAGCTTTCTGGCTAATAATGACAAAATACTCTTGAGCATTTTCACAGCTTTGTGTGGCTTCATCATTTAAGTCATGCTTTAGCTTAGCTCGCAAGTAGACAGCGTTATTTGTTTGTTAGCTTTCTGGCTAATAATGACACAATACAGCATTTTCACAGCGTCGTTGATCATGTTTTTTTAAACATAGCTTTATGTAATAGTTACCTCAAAATAGTTTATCCCTGATTCATATATTAATTAGCAAGAGTTTGTACTCCCTCAAAGGAGATGGGATTTAAGAATGCCTGACATTTTTCTATAAATAACTCTGAAAAACTAGCTAAAATCTGCTAGCTAGCTAAAGACCAGTATATAGCATTGTCTTTTGCCTGCTAAAAGAAATAATATAGCATCATCTGTACACTGGTTGGATGATAAATAAGTATATAACATCACCTGTTTGCTAGCTGGATAATAAATAAGTATATAGCATTATTTGTTTGCTAGCTTCATAAAATCAAGTACATAGCATGCTCTGTTTGCTTGCTGGATAAAAGACGAGTATATAGTGTTATCTGTTATCATCATGTGTTTGCTAGATTGCAAAAAAAGTATATAGCATGATCTGCTTGCTAGCTAGCTAAAAACAAGAATATAGCATCATCTTTTTGCAGGTTGGATAATTAATAAGTAGATAGCATTATTTGTCTGCCTGCTAAAAGCAAGAATACAGCATCATCTGTTCGCTAGCTTCCTAAAAACAAGTCTATAACATTATCTATTTGCTAGCTTGCTAAAAACAAGTCTATAGCATTATCTAATTACTGAAAATGTCAATATTTCTGTATCAGCTTTATACTGAAAGCTTTTTTTCCTGGTAAATATCATACTGTAGCCATTTTCCTGACAAAAAGAATAGATTTTTGGAGAAAGATTTGCAGCTAGCAATTCGAGGAATACATTTGGACATGGGTTTCAGAAAAAAACAAAACAAATCATTAACTCAATTATCTCAACATGTTCAATATTATATTTCTTTATATTATAACAGATGACTGAAAACATCCTGGAAAAAAAACCCAGCTTGCTGTCTACTCGGTTCCTCTTCTCTATGTTCTGCTTCAGTATGAAGAACGCAGGGATTAGTATTTCGAGTGTATTTTAAGTATACTGAGAAACTTCACACTAATCTCACGCAACTTGAATAATTAGCAGTCTAAGCGTATTACATCGCATAGGGAAAAACACACAGACGTGCAGTTACGTTAACCTGACGCTAATGCCGTTCAGGCTAAAAAAGACGTGCCAAAGGTATTAGCGAAGTATAACGTGGGGTTTATTTTGGGCTCCTTTCTCATTTTAGTACAGCATGAGGGGTCACATGATGACCCGAGAGTCATTAACTTTCGTATCACAAGCACAAGTTCCTAGCTCTTTTCTCAGATGCTGTAGTACAAAACGAAGGGATAAAAATAAATAAATAAATAAATAAATAAATAATAAAACTATGAAAACAATCACAGATGAATACGACAGATGGCTTAGTGAGCCTGCAGTGAAAGGAAGAGTCTGATGACAAGTGGCTCTTTAGGCTTTAAAAAAAAATAAAACACTTAATTACCTGCATTTGGTAACAAGAACAAAAGGTTCACAGTCCAAAGTCTGTCATGGTGGTGTGTTTTGTCACTGCTTTTTATTGTGGAGAATCGCCGCCATTTTGAGGAGCGAGTAAGTCTGTGCTTCGTTAAGATAACCGATTTCCGGTTATACTAATAATCTAATCATCGCCATTAATGAGCATCAAGGCATCAAGCGGATCCTCTGTGTCCTTGTAGCTACGGTATATCCGCTAGCTAGCTCCAGAATTCACCATTATGTCCTTTTTCTTCCCCTTTAGCACACATACTAACTATACTTTCATTTCTACTCGACTCTAATGCAAAAGCACGTCAGGTCACCCACGCGCTGACCCCAGACTAATTACACATTTTAATTCATGTTGTTAAGTAAACAACAACAAAAACGGCAGGTCACTAGCTCTTGACTTTTATGTAAAATTGCCAGTGGGATATTTCAAGGTCTCAGAAAGGTAATTCAAGTCACATTTCTCTAACTGTGAGTCACTGATACACTACACATACAATATCTTAGTGACCAAAGCACTTAACTCCGTTTGATTTGCAACAAAGGGGGAAAAAAAACGTCCGTAACACCATAGTGTGGAGACGGAGGAAGTTCTGTTCGCCCCAGCAGCTATTTTGAAATGAATATTCTTCATGCGACTCAGTAAAGGGAAAGTTTCTCGCAAAAGGGAAATGTCAACATTTACACAAATTATATCAGGGCCAGTGCTCAAGTGCCTCTAATTGTTTCTGGCTCAACAATGGTGCCTGTTTTGGCCAAACACCTTATCAGGGTCTTAAAGAAACCTGGAACAGCCAGCTTCTAACAAAAACGCCTTTGTCAGCCAAAGTCCACCGAGTTTCTACAGTGATTCATGAGGCCGGTGTGTCCGAGACGCTTTTTTACCCTTAACTACAGTAGCTAAAAATAAAACGTACACAACTCTCCTACTTATGTGTAATCGCTCAGATAAGACCTGTTTAGCTTCCGAAGTTTGCTTTGTTAGTTTTGTGCTACTTGTACAAAATCTGGCGCCGTTCTTTGGTGTTCTTTGCTTGTGTTTATCCAGAAACTCTTGAAGAATTTACATGTAAAAGGAAGTCGTTTCCGGTCATAAAGTAGTTTTCAGAGGCTAAGAACCATTATTTATCCTAGAGGAAATGTATTGACAAGCTACAATTGAAAAAAAATAACAGTTTTAGGATGTTATTATTGCATGAGTTTACTAATTCTCCAGCTAAAGAGTCGAAAAACCCTAAGAAACATTTCTATTAGCATGTAGATGGTTTGAGAACGTAGCAGCAAAGGGTTTCTCTGTCACTAGATCATGTAGTGTTGAGTTGCAACAGTTTTGGTGGGATATGAAAGCACTTGGATAGCTAAACCAGCTAGCTAAATAAGACTAGCTATAGTGTGCTAATCTGACAAGCTAAAATTGATCTGCTAGCTAGCTGAAAGCAAGGAAAAATATTATGTTTACCTGCTAAAAGCAAGAATATAGCATTTGTATGTTTACTAGCTAGTAAAACACTTATATAGTGTTATCTGCTTGCTAGCTAGCTAAAACAGTATATAACATTAACGTTTTGCTAGTTAGATAATAAACAAGTATATGGTATTACCTGTTTGCCTGCTGAAAGCAAGAATATAGCATCAACACTTATATAGTGTTATCTGCTTGCTAGCTGGCTGAAAACAAGTATGTAGCCTTATCTGTTTGCTAGCTAATTACTGAAAATGTCAATATTTCTGTATGAGTTTTATATTGAAAGTCTTTTTCCGGTACTGCAGCCAATTTTTCTGCCAAAAAATAGTAGATTTTTAGAGAAAGATTTGCAGCTAGCAATGCAAGGAATACATCTGGACACCGGTTTCAGATAAATAAAATGAATCATTATCTCAGTCATCTCAATATGTTCAAAATTATTCTTTATAAATAAAATAAATATAAAATCATTATAAATAATAAAAAACAGCCACTAAAAAACGTGTTGAGTTGCTAGATTGTTGGTTGGTTGGAAAACACTAACTAAACCAGCTAGCTAAATAAGACTAGCTATAGTGTGCTAATCTGACACGTTCAGGTTGCAGGTATCGCACTGGTTTCCAGAGATCCTTCAGGAAAAAAAAGCATTCATTCAAAAAATCCAACACTCTGGCAAGTTTCCAGGTCATGAAGGTCAGAGAGCAGACAGAGACAGCATCTGTGCAGCTGATGTATGCGAATGCAAAACAAAATCGTTAGGTGTAATCAAGCAACCTGTTCCAGTGAGCTAGAACATAATCACACACACGAGTTGCAGAAGACAGAGCACCAGGGCAGCAGGTCTCCACATACCACCAGTAGATTGGACCAAATCCAAAGACGTCTCATGGTAGAGAATTAAAAGGAAGCTAAGCATATGGACTACACAGTCCTCCAGGGGAGTAACGCTAGAGTCAGATTATCTTCATGTAACATGGAGGAACGTTGGCTGGGATGGTAATGGCTGGTCTAGTCTGTACTTACATTTACATTTCTGGCATTTGGCAGACATGTTTATCCAGAGTGATGTACAAGAGTGCTTTGAAGTCTCTATCAATTAATAGATTAACATTGGTTCAATAGGTCACAGATTTAGGATACCATCAGCCTGAAAACTGTGATGGGAGGAATTTTTTGACTCAACATACAATAATATACACTGATCAGGCACAACATTATGACCACCCGCTTAATATTATGCTAGTTATTTTGCTGCCAAAACAGTCCTGACCCATTGAGGCACATTGTCCACTAGATCCCTGAAGGTGTGCTGTGGTATCTTGCACCAAGGTGTTAGCAACAGATCCTTTAAGTCCTGTAAGTTGTAAAGTGGGACCTCCATGGGACAGGACTTAAAGGATACTTACAGGATTTAAAGGATAGTTTTGATAGATACTGACTACTGCAGACCAGGAACACCCCACAAGAGCTGGAGTTTTGGAGATGCCCTGATCCAGTGGTCTAGCCATCACAATTTGGCCCTTCGTCAAACTCGCTCAAATCCTTACACTTGTCCATTTTTCCTGCTTCTAACATCAACTTTGAGGAGAAAATGTTCACTTGCTGCCTAATATATCCCACCCACTAACAGGTGCCATGATGAGGAGATCATCAGTCTTATTCACTTCACCTCTCACTGCTCATAATGTTATGCCTGATCCGTGTATAAAACGAACAGGGAAATAAGAGCTAGTTTAAGTATTTCAGGAAGAGGTAGTTCTTCAACCGTGGTTTGAAAACGGTCAGTGACTCAGCTGTTCTGACATCTAGGGGAAGTTCATTCTACCACCTCGGTGCCAGAACAGAGAAGAGTCTAGATGTATATCTACCTCTTACCCTGAGAGACGGCAGGACCAATCGAGCAGTGCTAGTAGATCGGAGGGAGCGAGGGGCAGTGCGAAGAAGTAATAAGAGAAAACAGAGTAACCTGATTTTCATTAATTATCTAGCAAGCAGATAACGCTATATACTGTTTTTAGCTAGCTAGTAAACTAGTCAGCGGTGTGGTCTCAGTCTCAATCACATCAACATCAACTGAGTTTTTAGCGCTCCAGCAATCAGGGTTTGGGTTTAGTCCTGGGATTAGTGTCCTGTTTTGGGGATTTGATTAAATAATATTTAAAAGCTATTTGAGATGCTAAGCCTTACTTGTGACATGAGCGTCCTTCATATCAGCCATTTACAGAAATCATCCTTAGTTTTCCGAAGCTTTTCTTGATCATTTTACTTCAGAAATTGGAGTCAGTTTACTTGCCACTAAAATGAAACGTTCTGGAGGTACATTTAGTGTTTGTGTGTAAAATTTAGCAGTTTATATCAGCATCATATTGTAGGGGATGAAGGAGTAGCAGTGTGTGCTCGTTGCTGTGGATCATGTGACCTTCACTGTCTTCGCTTCCATTGCATAAAGTTCAACTTTTCTCAATTTTGCAATGTCGCTGATGTGGACACGCCCATATTTAGTAACCAACTCTCGCTGACAATCATGTCACCAGCTTTTATTAAAGGTGAACAATTTACGTTGACTTTGCTGATGTGCTGTATGTATAAACCTAGAGTTAGAAGGAGTCTCCAGTTCCAGGATTTTGTAACAGTTTGAGTTAAAGCTGTAACTTTAACAGGAAAATTTATTCATTTAAGCAGCTGCTTGACTTTTTTTTTTTTTTTTTTGAATTTTATAAGCTGAAATGCTACTGTTTTGGAAGCAGTGACAGGATTAAAAGGCGCAAACTGAGGACCTCAGCTAAATGTTTATAAAGGCTGCTGATCCAGGAATGTGTCCTGCTTTAACAAATCACGCTCATCATATGGACTATGTGTTAGTTTCCGAGGCTTGTAGTGACATAGAAAGTGGCATGGTGCTGTTTTTAACCTCACTCTTGTTGATTTCCCTTCAGAACTCGGGAATCACACAAGTGGCCACTTGTAGGAATGGAGGACAAGGGTGTGTGGTTTGGAATACACTTGCCTTCAGCAGTGAAAAAAATAAATCTGAAGTGATTACTTCAACTTGCATGACGGATTTCCTGCCTTAGCAACGCAATGTTTAGAAAACGTTAATTTTTCTTTTTGTTATGCGTTAACTCTGCCAGATTTACGTTAACACAATGGTGTTTGAACGTTATGGTTCCAGGAATGAGAGTCGTATGTGTGCTATGTTGCTGCTACATGGTTTTTGTTGGAGGAACCGTTCGTTAAAGGTTGTGATGAAGCAAAACTCCAAAACATTAATTATGAAAGGAATAACACATGATTGGCAAATTATCAGCAATCATTTTTGCATTTATTAAAGAAAAGTTTTTTTTATCCATTTTGTGGAAGAGCCGTGAAACAAGTTTCCGCTCTCATTAGCGCTATGATAGCAGCTATAAACAGTCGTCTCGTCAACAGCAGCACTTTTTCTTGAAGTTAATTAGACAAAAAACAAAACAAAACAAACTCTTCCTCTGTCCTGAAGACTTTCCCTTTGTCTCCAAAGGAGCTGGAGACTCCTTCCATAAATACTTAGTACATAAAATACGTTAAAAACATGATGTTATAATGTTCTGTCTTCGCTCTGAACATGTTCAGATGCAGTTATTCGGCTCCACGAAGCTCAATTTAAACATTATTTAAAAATGTTCCTACTTATACAGTAATTTTTGTTGCTTTGAAAATCACCGTTTCTGAGGTTCTGCTGGTGAAAGTCTATGGGTGTTGACTTGATCCTCCAACAAATCATCGACCTTCACTTCCGCTCCTAAACTATTGGGACGCCACTCGAGAAGGTAACCGTCCCCTTCGAGGAAAGGCTAAGGGCCTGTGAACGAGACTGCTTTGAAAACCGTAATGAAGTGTGGAGATGGTGGATCTCTCCAGTCGATCTTCAAACGGCATCAATTATTAAAAGCCATTCACCTTCATCTCATTTCCGTCACCGGACCACCGTCTTGTGATTGCCGCATGGCGGAATCGCTGAGCAGAAGTGAATTACCTCAGGAAAAAAAAATTCAGTTAAGCTACAGTCGGATTGAAGTCATCTGGAGATTCATCTTCTCCTCTGAGTTCATTTCCTGTTCTGCTGATCTGATCGCTTTATAGCACGTCCAGCTCCAGCCATGGAGGGGAAGACCTTCGTGTTTTTAATTATAGAAGCAATTATGCTTTAATTATGGATTAATGTTACACTCCGGGGCTCGAGTCTGTCTGACAATCTCACTATTATATTCTTATCACGTCATGGGTGTCGCGTGTCTGGGAAATGAAAGCATGATTTGTCTTGAAATCAGAACGTATCTGAACATTGAGAAATCTAGACTAGTCATGAAGTTAAGTAGCTTTTAATTGTCACATATACATTACTGCATAGTGAAATTCTTTCTTCGCATATCCCATCCTTTGAGAGTTGGGGGTCAGAGCGCAGGGTCAGCCATGAGGCAGCTCCAACTAGCATTGGAGATCAGTTTTCCATCCATCCATTTTTATACCCGCTTTATTCCTAATTAAGGTCACAGGGATCTGTTGGAGCCTATCCCAGCACACACTGGGTGAAAGGCAGGGGTACACCCTGGACAGGTCACCAGTTCATCACAGGGCCACACATATAAACAGACAACCACACACACACACACACACTCCTATGGGCAATTTAGAATGACCAATCAACCTAATGTACATGTTTTTGAAAACCGGAGAACCCGGAGTAAACCCACGCAGGCACGGGGAGAACATGCAAACCTCACACAGAAGTGCCCCTGAGATCAGTTTTCTTGCGGCTAAAATAAAACATCCTGGAGGTAAATTTGGTGTTTGAGTGTAAAATCCATCAGCCTATATCAGCATCACATTGTAGGAGATGAAGGAGTAGCAGTGTGTGCTCTTTGCTGTGGATCGTGTGACCTACAGTATTCACTTCCATTGCATAAAGTTCAACTTTTCTCAATTTTGTAATGTCGTTGATGTTACATCATCATGTCACCAGCTCTCGTTGAAAACGAGCATTTTACGCTGGCTGTATATATAAGCCTAGAGTTAGAAGGAGTCTCCAGTTCCAGGACTTTGTAAAAGTTTTAGTTAACTTGAACAGGAAAACATAATTTATTCATTGAAGCAGCTGCTTGCCTGAATTTATATATAAGCTGAAATGCTAGTGTTTTGGAAGAAGTGGCAAGATTAAAAGGTCTAAACTGACCCTAAACCTAACCCTAACCCTGGGAGTGACATAGAAAGTGTCATGGTGCTGTTTTTAAACCTCACTCTTGTTGATTTCCCTTCAGAACCATTTTTAAAAGGTTGTAATGAATTCAATTAAAGCACAATTTGTTAAATTTAGGTCTTCTCAGTCACAAACATTATCTGAGAAATCTACACCAGTCATGAAGTTAAGTAGCTGAAATATCCATCCTTGGAAGGTTGGGGGTCAGAAGGTAGGGTCAGCCATGATGCAGCAGTGAGGGCCTTGCTCAGGGGCCCAACAGTGGCAGCTTTGGAGGTGCTTGGGCTTGAACCCCGATCTTCTGATCAGCCTTAACCGCTTGATCTTCCACCTTCCTAATATCTCTGTGCAGATATTCACTGTGTTGATGTCATTATTAATATATATTAATAATGTTCTTGATATTAACACATGAACCACTGTACTTCACATCAAAATCTGCACTGAATCCTCTTCTTCATGAGCATCATGAATATTCTCTCAACACTTGCATCATTTGTTCACCCTGCCTGCATGATTTATTTATAGTTCTCTCAGCACTTTTCCTGTACCGCATTCAGTCATGTGATCTCTCTCACACGTCCCCATCTCTTCCTTTATTCACTTCAGCGTCTGAAGGAAAGTCTCATGTAGGTCAGCATACGTCCCGGGGTCGTCCCGTGCGATCGACTCGGATGGGCGGTAAAAGTTTTCGCGATCCGTTTGGATGAATCGGTTCCAGCTAGTGAGAAAATAGAGATGGAGGTGGAAAGAATGAACCTGAACTCGGCTACCTGACACTGCCGGACCTCAAGTCTATCAATCAGATGCCAGGGAAGTCTTTCCCGTCGCCATAGCAACCAGTCGTGTGAAAAATGACGGGCAGGACAGATAGCAATAATTACAGTTTAATACATAATAATGTGGGGGAACAAAAAACCAGACAGCAATATAAATCTCCATATAATTAAATAACTCTTACGTAAGGTTGCGTTAATCTTCCTGACGTTTTTATGAAATTTGAAAGAGCAGTTCTGAAACATTTATGAAAATCCCATGAAGCACAGGAGATCTCTCCACAGACTTCAGCGCTAACACCTAAAGCACCTTTAAGTAGCTCTGGACGGTGCGGAGAGTGAGAATTGTTCTGTGAAGATTATTGTGTGATGGTGTTGTTTTTGGATAATGAGCTGGTGTGAGGTGCAGGAAGTTACAGATGATGAGGTCATGCTGAATTCTCAGATTTTTGTGTTTGTCCAGTTGAAGCTGATTTCTTAATCTGAGTCTCGCCCAATATGAGTCTCTCGTGTGTGTGTGCGTGTGTGTGTGTGTGTCTATAGTTATATCTGTGTGCGTGTGTGTGTGTGTGTCTATAGTTATATCTGTGTGTGTGTGTGTACATGTATAGTTATATCTGTGTGTGTGTAGTTATATGTGTGCGTGTGTTTATTATATGATATTTGTGTCTGTATGTGTGTGTATAGTTTTATCTGTGTGTTTGTGTGTGTGCATGTCTATAGTTATATCTGTGTCTGTGCATGTATAGTTATATCTGTGTACATAGTTATTTCTGTGTATGTGTGTGCGTGTGTATAGTTATACCTGTATGTGTCTGTGTGTGTGTGTAGTTATATCTGTTTGTGTGTGCGTGTGTGTACGTGTATAGTTATATCTGTGTACATAGTTATTTCTGTGTATGTGTGTGCGTGTGTATAGTTATACCTGTATGTGTGTGTGTGTGTAGTTATATCTGTTTGTGTGTGCGTGTGTGTACGTGTATAGTTATATCTGTGTACATAGTTATTTCTGTGTATGTGTGTGCGTGTGTATAGTTATACCTGTATGTGTGTGTGTGTGTAGTTATATCTGTTTGTGTGTGCGTGTGTGTACGTGTATAGTTATATCTGTGTACATAGTTATTTCTGTGTATGTGTGTGCGTGTGTATAGTTATACCTGTATGTGTGTGTGTGTAGTTATATCTGTTTGTGTGTGCGTGTGTGTACGTGTATAGTTATATCTGTGTACATAGTTATTTCTGTGTATGTGTGTGCGTGTGTATAGTTATACCTGTATGTGTGTGTGTGTGTAGTTATATCTGTTTGTGTGTGCGTGTGTGTACGTGTATAGTTATATCTGTGTACATAGTTATTTCTGTGTATGTGTGTGCGTGTGTATAGTTATACCTGTATGTGTGTGTGTGTGTAGTTATATCTGTTTGTGTGTGCGTGTGTGTACGTGTATAGTTATATCTGTGTACATAGTTATTTCTGTGTATGCGCGTGTGTATGTGTGAGAGAGAGAGAGAGACACAGTGAGGACGAGTGGACTATTCTCCTTAATAGTCAGAGACACACAGAGAATCTTTGTGTTTCGTAGCACAACTTCATGCATAGTCATATGACTGAGAAGCGTGCGGAGGGAGTGTAGGGCTGTGTGTGTGTGTGTGTGTGACAGCTTGTTTGTGACTAGCTTGTTTCTTCTCAGCCTGGGTGAAGTCTCAGTGAAGGAGGTGTGGCATCTGTAATGTATCTTATGGTGTCATATTAAAGCTGGATTTTCTCGGGTGAGATTTCAGCGATTATTCCTCGTCACGCCGCACGAGACGATCCTGATAAAAATCAAATCTTGGCAGGGTTCCGTAGCCGAGTGTGGGATAACGTGTGTTCTCCGTGTTAGATGATGCGCTGACGATCCTCTAAAGATGAACCTGCGTCTTACGTCATCCGGAAACCAGCTGGTGTAGATAACAAGCTGGCGTAAACCTAAAACATCTTCAGAGTGAGTGTTTTTATCCATTAGCGTGTTTCATGCGTGTTTTGCCATCGACACTGCCGTATTTGTATCTGTCCGGTGTTAGTATTGCCCTGTCATCCTGTGCCGTCCTCCTGTTGGTGGAGTTTAGACGAGTGTCTTAGCAGCAGATCTTAATATAAAAATTGTGGCCTCATTTGTGGCACTAAATCAATATCAGATTAGCATTAGCATGTCGCACTGTGCATACTAAGACCGGCAATCTCAACTCACGAGTCGTTGACAAAGAATTAAAAATATTGTGCAGTTTCAAGTATTTTATTTGAACAGTATTTGTGGGCAAAATTTACCTCAAATATTTTAAAATATATGTAGGCAAAGATGTAGCATGACCTTGCAGTTATTATTCTGAGGGGTTAGCATGTGTTTACTGCTCCAGTTTTCTTCCCAGTCCAAAGACATGTGTCATAGTCTGACTGCCAATTCTAAGTTGTCTATAGTGTGTATGTGTGAGTGTGTGTGTGATTGTGCCCTGTCATTGATCCAGTCTGTGCCCCACCTTGTGCCCAGAGTCCCATGGGATAGACTCCAGGTTTCCCAAGATGCATCACACGTCTTTGTCATATTGCGAAGCATAAACACCGTGTCTCACATTATCCCATATGCTGTATGAAAATTTCGACTTCTAACATCATCAATTCCTGAAGAGCACGATGTATGCGTGGTACAGTCTCGCTAACCCACGCTGTGAGAATGTTTACTGAGCTATTTTTAGGTGCGCTAGTGTTTATCCTGCTCGAACACTCCTGATTTAACTAACCAGCTAATGATTAGCTTTATTAGCTGCACTCCAGACATTACCTACAGTACATAATCTTATGCTGTGTTAATCTTCATAATGATGAAGGAGACGAAGAAGAGCAAACAATACACTCATGACAGAGCTAATGACAGAGGCTAACGATTTAATTCATTTCCGTACCATATAATCATTATGTTTTATACGGACAATATAAAGGCAGAGCAGTTGTGGAAATGAGACAGAAATATCTGAAATTTACCTCAGTTGTGTGAGAGAAGACTTAGCATGACTGTCTTTTAGCATGATGGTACGCTTAGCATCCGCCTCTGTGGGCTAAGTAGTCTGTACTCTTCAGTAGCGCAAGTGTGAGATATTTGTGTGAAATAGTCTGTTGCTCTAACACACCACAATGAACTGATTAGCTTTTTAGCTCAATCCACTATCAGGAATCTAAAGGAGTAAGGTGCTTGTGTGTTCGTTATAGATCACTGATAACAAACACATGCATCACAGCGCGCATGGATCACAGATTCACGCCGGTTCCCATAAATAGACCGAAGCGCCGCATGAAGGCTGTAGGTGAGAGCTGAAACGTCTGCCCCCTTTTTCTGCCTGAGATCATGCACTGTTTTTCCAAGGCTGTCTCTCACCGATGGCGTGTAAAGCGAGTAATGAAATCGCACCTTCGGCTGAGTGCAACATAAAGTGTTAGAGCTGAAATGACCGTGACTCTTCCCCATTGAGACACGCCGCTGCTGCGACTGCCCACTGCCCCGCTGTGTGTTCGGAACATTACCTTACAGAACATTACTCTGCATTTCCGGAAAAAATTTCCTAGTCCACCTAGAAGTTCTGGCTTGCAAAATGAGAATCATTCTCGTTCAGTGACTAAGGATCCAGCTGTATGGTTTTTTGGTACCTGCTCAATATTGGGACCAACAGGAACTAACGATAATCAGGTTCCGGATTAAAAGTACCAACACACCCAGGTCGTTAAAGCAGAACCCGCTGTCGTAGCCCATCAGCTTAGTCATGGATGTAAAGAGTGGTTATTTGTGTTACTGGAAGCTTCCTGTCAGCTTGATGCTTGAAGTCTGGCATCTGACATCTGAACTCAGGGACCTCCCCCGTCTGAACTGATGGATATTTTTTGTTTTTTGCACCATTCTGTGTAAACTACAGAGACATAGATATCTCTCTAGACATTTAAACAAAAGCTAAGCCTCAAACCTTCCTTCTTATACCCAAAATCCGTCCATCCATCCAGTTATCCTACACAGGGTCTCAGGGAACCCAGGGACTATCTAAAGCAGGGGACACCCTGGATAGGGTTCCACTCCCTCACAGAGCACAATCACACACCCATTCACACACTGCAGACAAATTAGAGATGCTAGCCATAACTGGCTAACATGGCATGCCTTTGTTCTGGGGAGGAATCAGGAGAACCAGGAGGAAATCCACAGAGCACATGGAGAACATTCGATGTGAACGCTAACCGGAGCTCTTGACCTTATTCTGAATTTCTGCATTGTGCTGCTGTGACACATAAACATTAAAATATTAGACACCTTTCGATCACTACCAAATATTTGATGTGTTTATCATTCAGCAAAGTCAGGAATCGTTTTTTAAGCTTATTGTGGAGAAATTTTGCAGTCTATATTTACTCTCTCTCTCTCTCTCTCTCTCTCTCTCTTTCTCTCTCTCTCTCACACACACACACACACAATGTCATGCAACTGTCATAGCACATCCATGTGACCGAGTATCATGCACTCTATTGTCAGACTCCTCACTACAGCTAGCATATGAGCACTAAACTTGCTATAAACAAAAATTGATCTCACTTGTAGCTGTTCAGCGCCGACACTTTTTGCAGTGACGTGTTCACACCAACACACTAAACACTGACTCTCATTGTTCTGAAGGGTTGCCAGAGCAGGGGGCGTTCAGTGAAGCATCCAGGGGTCGAGCCCAAGCCTTGAGGACACGAAGTCTTGGACAAATGTGATTGTTAGGGGTTTGTCATTTGATGTCCTCAAGATCCATCCAAATATTTGGGCAGAGCGGAGACGGAGACGGATCGTACGTGATAATGAGATACTAGTGTGAGATACTGGGGCATTGTGGTGAGTGAAACTAGGGCCTGGACACTTGATAAGCCAGATTTAGAAAAAGAAAGAACAAAGTCTTTATTCATCCCTTATCTATACGTTAGTGTACTGATAATATCTTTACATCCGCACTAAATTAGCATGTAGATGTTTCAGGGAAAGAAAAGCTCTAGGTCATTTTGCCTTGAGTAGTTGCTCATGACTTTTTCTTCAGATGTACGTCTATTTTCGTCGTCATGTGTCGGATTCTTATTTCTAGACTCTGGTGGTTTGTCCTGTTCGAAAATGACAGCTGGAAATAAATAACGTGTCTCTTGTGCTAAGATAAGAAGCACACACACTTGAACTATTCAATAACTGAAATAGCAGCACATGAATATTCATGAAATTTAGGCGAATTTTCACTTAATGTTAGGAGATGTTACAGTGTGTTAGCTGTGTGATGTTTTTTTTCAGTGTTACTTTAAAGTTTCCAGGCTGATGTAATGGGTTAAGTTAAGCAGTAAGATTAATGGGTTAAGTTAAGTTTGTCACATAGACATTACTGCACACTGAAATTGTCTTCATATATCCCATTCTTTAAGAGTTTGGGAGTCAAAGCTCAGGGTCTGCCAAGAGCCCAGCATTGGCAGCTTGGTGGTGCTGGGGCTTGACCCCCAATCTTCCAATTAACAACCCAGAGTCTTGACCACTTGAGCTACCACTGCTCTTTTAATACACACCCTTCAACTGTCAAGGGCATTGAGTATGTGTATTAAAATGAACTAAAGAAAAAGAATCTCTAACTGGCCAGACAGATTTCAGTAAGACGCCTTGGAAATATTTGAGACAGAACACACCACCCAAAAGACTTTCCCATAAACGATGACACAGTGAATACAAGAAAAAGAAACAAAAGTAAGCTAATCAGGAGCTAACACAGAACAGGTGAACACAATCAGGTAACAAATCAATATCAGGACAGGGATGAAGAACAGAACAGAAACCCAAAACAAAGCAAACGCAACCACATGATGCCAAAGTGGGAATCCAGCACCATCTAAACTAAGACACGAAACGTTTCTTGTGGTAAATAGGATTTGATGCCAAGCTATTCCTTGAATCTTGTGCGAGATCTTGTGTGGATCTCAAGTATTAGCCATAGAACAGCTCAGAGTCTTTCACAGCAATGCCACTAATCTCAAGACAGCGATTGAGAGATGACTCATACGTACGAAGCTCTATTTGTGTGTATTTCAGTGCTGAAACAGGAAAGACTCCACCTAACAGCCTCACGGCTCCAATCGGACTTTCTTCAGACTTTCACACCAGCGGTTAACTCGTGGCTGAGATAAGGACATTACACGGCTCGCTTTATGGAATTACCGCTAATACCAAATGACTTCATCCTGATAATGATAATCCGGAGCCTTGTCTCCTCACGCAACTTACTCTCAACTTCCGCAAATGCTCGGCTCTTAAGCTCCTGCCCTGCCGTCTTTTTTACGTGCAGGGAAAGGGACGGGGCTTCTGGAGAACCTCGACCATTTCTCTCTGGCTCTTTTCTGACCACAGAGGCCTGGTGTGTTATAAGATTACTCTCTGCGCTCACATTAAACACAGGCTTGGAGTTTCTCCAGCTGCAGTTGGAACCTGAGACCGGGTTTAATCACGGGCTGGTTTTCTAGTCTGCGCACTCGTCTTCTTGCTCCACCATGTCCCACTTTCTTCATGGGGATAAAGTGTGCAAGTCCAGGCGCTAATACACAAATAAATAACACCATGCACCATGTCCTGTCATTCACTACAAGTCTCTGAATGGTCTACCTGTTAGAAGTTAAAGAGTCTGGTGTGTATATCCTACATTATGATCCATTTCACGTTATTTACTGTTTGTCATGATAGCTTTATGCATATTAATGTATTAATATAACTCCATTAGGGCCACGGCAGCATTATCTTGCATAATAGAGCAGGATGAGTAACAGGAGCGCAGCTGTCTCTCTGAAACCTGCAATCTTCCTCTTGTTCCTGACGCAAATGAGCTCCAGTGCAACACCAGTGACTCACGTCAGCAGAAAGAGGATACTGAGGTCCCAAGACTAAAAACCTTTCTCCTGTTGGCTTTACTAGAACTGAGTGAAAAACTACAACAACAACAACAAAAAAGCAAAGATCGTATTTGTTTACGTTCACGAGGTAAAATGGAAGCTAAATCAAGTTGGATTTAATGGTTCCAGAGAAAAGAGGGTTTATAATAATGGTTTTTATACAGTTTCCACAAACCATGTCGGTTAGCAAAAACGTGTTTGGTGTCTGAGGTTTGTCTTAGCTAACGTAGCTAATGTGGCTAGAAACAGAAGTCAAAATTTTTACTGCATTGAGTTTTTCAATCATGTCATGCAGATGTTTTCATGTGGTTGAGCACACACTAAGAAGTATAAAAACATTACTATTTAGCTGAAAAGTGTAAATTTATGGAGACGGACATCTTGGATAAACAAGCTGTAGTTCCACTTAAGTTTATATATACAGATGCTACATTCTCTCTGAAGGGTGTAGAAGGAGCAGGGGGTGAATTCTTATGCAAGATCCTGTAGAGTAGATTCAGTATATCATCTGAAAGAAGTACAGAATGATTTGGACATGCTGATTTAAGCTGAGATAGACTCTCATTAATTGTTTGCCAGCCTAAAACTTAACAGTGAAACTTTACACACTAAACATCACACTTTACACACCAACCTTCACACTTTACACACTGAACATCACACTGAACAGGAAACTACACACTGAACATGAAACTTTATACACCGACCATCACACTTTACACACTGAACATGAAACTTTACACACTGAATATCACATTTTACACACCAACGATCAAACTTTACACACTGAACATGAAACTTTATACACCAACCATCACACTTTACACACTGAACATGAAACTTTACACACTGAATATCACATTTTACACACCAACGATCAAACTTTACACACTGAACATCACACTTTACACACTGAACAGGAAACTTTACACACTGAATATCACATTTTACACACCAACGATCAAACTTTACACACTGAACATCACACTTTACACACTCAACATGAAACTTTACACACTGAACATCACACTTTACACAATCAACATGAAACTTTACACACTGAACATAAAAGTTTACACACTGAACATCACACTTTACACACTCAACATGAAACTTTACACACTGAACATCACATTTAACACACCAACCATCAAACTTTACACACTGAACATCACACTTTACATACTCAACATCAAACTTTACACACTGAACATCACATTTAACACACCAACCATCAAACTTTACACATTGAACATCACACTTTACATACTCAACATCAAACTTTACACACTGAACATCACATTTAACACACCAACCATCAAACTTTACACACTGAACATCACACTTTACACACTCAACATCAAACTTTACACACTGAACATCACATTTAACACACCAACCATCAAACTTTACACACTGAACATCACACTTTACATACTCAACATCAAACTTTACACACTGAACATCACATTTAACACACCAACCATCAAACTTTACACACTGAACATCACACTGAACAGGAAACTACACGCTGAACATGAAACTTTATACACCAACCATCACACTTTACACACTGAATATCACATTTTACACACCAACGATCAAACTTTACACACTGAACATCACACTTTACACACTCAACATGAAACTTTACACCTTACACAACAAACATTACATTTACACACCATCCTTGAAGCTTTATAGAATGAACATTACACGTAACACATCAAACTTTAAAATTAATGGACTGAACATCACACTTTACACACCAACCATCAAACATACTGAATATAAGCATTATGCACTCAACTTGAAACTTTACACACCAAACATTATTAAATTAATGCACCAAACATTTAGCTTTACACAAAAAAACATGAAACTTTACACACTGAACATTAAATGTTACACACCAACCATGAAAATCTACACACCAAACATTTCACTTTACACATCAACCAAGAAACTTTACACACTTAAAATTAAACTTTACACATTGAACATTACAATTTACATACTGAACATGAAACTTTATGTACCGAACATTAAGCTTTACACCCTGAACATTAAGCTTTACACCCTGAACATTAAACTTTACACAACAAAATAAAATTTTACACAACAAACATGAAATTTTACACACTGAACATTGAACCTTATGCACAAACATTAAGCTTTACACACTGAGCTTGAAACTTTACACACCAAACATTAAGCTTTACACACTGAACATGAAAATTTATAACACTGAACATGAGACTTTACATACTGAACATTAAACTTTATGCACCAAACATTAATTTTTACACACCAAACATTAAGCTTTACACACTGAACATGAAACTTTACACGCTGAACATTAAACCATACATGCCAACCATGAAACTTTACACACCAAACATTAAGCTTTACACACTGAACATGAAAATTTACAACACTGAACATGAGACTTTACATACTGAACATTAAACTTTATGCGCCAAACATTAATTTTTACACACCAAACATTAAGCTTTACACACTGAACATGAAACTTTACACGTTGAACATTAAACCATACACGCCAACCATGAAACTTTATACACCAAACATTAAGCTTTACGCACCAACCATGAAATTTTACACACCAACCATGAAACTTTACACACTGAACATTAAACTTTACACACTAAACATCAATCTTTACACACCAAACACACTTTACACATCAAACATGACACTATACTCTCCACCCAAGTCATTGATGTGTTTCGGGCTCATCTAATCAGACCTCCCTTGTACTATTCCACAATCTATATCATAATCTGGAACTGTTTGTTTATTACTGACGTGCTCAGATAGAATTTGCTCTGTGATGTGTTTTGTTTTTGCTCCACATCTCACCAGCTGTGTTGATCAGAAAAGGCCAGGCAGAGTCGGTGGGGTTTCTATGGTGTTTAGCCAGCACATGAAGGCTTAGTTTCCATGGTACTTTTATTTCCCTGATCTGCTGGTTAACACAAACCTTGTCTTTTTGCTCTCTTTTGCACACAAAACTTTGCTAAATAAAAATAATTAAGTTTTTTAATATATATAATTAAAACTAATCTGTGATTTTGACACCAAAAAGACAAACAAATAGAATTGCTTTAAATGAATTCTAATGAGTCTAAAACCCAACAGCAGTGTTGTACTTCCTTTACTGGGTTACATTTATTATTATTTTCCAAGGAACCCAAAAAGAGTAGCGTTTACTTGAATTGATTGAAATTGGGGGTGTGGTTTGTGAAGACAATTTGCATATTCATTTGCACATTCCTTTTTAGTGTTATAGCTTGCTTGTTGTTGTTGTTATTGCTGCTGTTGTTTTTTGTCTTTCTATTCTGTTATGAAAGACCTTATTTTTGAAAGATTTTCAGAAATGTTTTCTTCAGAAATTGTTTCTCAGTCATGTGTGTGTGTGTATATGTGTATTTATGTGTGTGTGTGGTTATGTATTCATATGTTTGTGTGTTTATGTATATATGTGTGTGTGTTTATGTATTCATGTTTGTGTTTATGTATGTATCTGTGTGTGTTTATGTATTTATATGTGTGTATTTATATGTATTTGTGTATGTGTGTGTGTTTATGTGTATTTATATGTGTGTGTGTGCGTGTGTATGTGTATTTATGTGTGTGTGTTTGTGTATTTATATTTGTGTGTATTCATATGTCTTGGTGTGTGTGTTTGTGTATGTGTGTGTGTGTATTTATGTATTTATATGCGTGTGTGTTTATGTGTATTTATATGTGTGTGTGTGCGTGTGTATGTGTATTTATGTGTGTGTGTTTGTGTATTTATATTTGTGTGTATTCATATGTCTTGGTGTGTGTGTTTATGTGTATGTGTGTGTGTGTGTGTATTTATGTATTTATATGCGTGTGTGTTTGTGTATTTATATGTGTGTGTGTGCGTGTGTATGTGTATTTATGTGTGTGTGTTTGTGTATTTATATTTGTGTGTATTCATATGTCTTGGTGTGTGTGTTTATGTGTATGTGTGTGTGTGTGTGTGTATTTATGTATTTATATGCGTGTGTGTGTTTATGTGTATTTGTATATGTGTGTTTGCAGTGGTGTAAAGTAATGAAGTAAAATTACTTGGTTACAGTACTTAAGTATTTTTTGAGAGTTTTTGTACTTTACTTGAGTTTTTATATTTCTGTCAACTTTTACTTTTACTTCACTACTCTTTTGAAACAAATTCTATACTTTTACTCCGATACATTTTCTGCTCGGCATTTTCGTTACTTACTACAAAAAAAAAACCTGCGTCCAAATTTGCGGTAAAGGAAGTTTGTGGTCAGTGATGACTTTAGGCCATGTCCACACGTAGCTGGGGATTTTTAAAAACGGAGATTTTTCTTTGTTTTTTTTTTAATTCTGTCCACACGACCTACGTGTTAAAAATATCTTTGTCCACATGAAAACGCAAAACACCCTGTTACGTGCTGTCAGGAGCATGCCTAGCCAATCAGAAGCCTAGACAAAACTTTAGTACCGGTTCCGGTAGTTTAACAACAATGGCACGTCGCGGGAAAGCGATCCCCTTGACGTGAAAATTTCATTGTAGGATGTAGTCCGTCCGGGTCTCATCCAAAACCGCCATCGCTGTGTGTGTTGTGGGAGTTCTGTATGTAGCAGCAGTGAGCTCTGTATTACATTCCGGCCCTCTGTTCATTACCGTAATGTGTGAGTGACTGCGTGTGTATGTCCACGCATGTAAAAAGTCCAGTTAGCAATGTTAACACAGTCAGTAGCTTACGCAAGTCTGCTATTGCACAAAATATCTTCATAAACAAAGCTGACATCAAATCAAGGAGACTGGCACACAGACAATGATGTCAATTCGTCAAAATCCCCATTTCCCCTGTCCACACAACACCACTGAAAACGGTGAGTTTTGGAAAATCTTCACTTTGGAAGGAGTTTTCCAAAAGCTCCGTTTTCAACGACCTCAAACTGCATTAGCATGTGGACGAAAGGCCAAAACACAGAGAAAAATCTCCCTTCTTAAAAATCCCCGGACATGGCCTTAGTTACAAGTGCACATGTATGGAGACACTGATACAGAATACAGTTCACTAAGTTCTAAAGGCCTCTTCTTTCTTTCATGTCAATTCTTATTTTTTAGGTGGTGCACTTATTGAGAAGTTTAAGAAAGAAAGCAATACAGAATAAAATTCATAATTCTCCAAATGTTTACAGTCTTACTTTTTTTTTTCTTTTTTTTTTTCATTTACTCCTACTTTTACTTTCCATACCTGCATACATTCATGAAAATACTACTTTTGATACTTAAGTACAGTTTATTTCAGATACTTTAAGACTTTTACTCAAGTAGAATTATAATGGTTGACTTTAACTTTTACTTGAGTCATTTTCTAACAAATTACCTGTACTTTTACTCAAGTGTGGCATTTGTGTGTGTGTGTGTGTGTGTGTGTATTTATATGCGTCAGTGTGTGTGTGTTTATGTATTCATATGCGTGTGTGTGTTTGTGTGTATATATATGTGTGTGTGTGTGTGTGTGAAGTAATTGTTATGTGTTCTGCCAGTTCAGGATGTAGAAATGCTGATGTAAGTGAATCTACAAACCCATTTGGGTGCTGCAGTGTTTAAACTGTAAACAGCCGTTAAGCAGTAACGAGCTCTTTTACATGTTCAGTTGTTTCAACTGGATCGCAGGGTTTGAGTCATGAAGGGTTTAATAACCTGTCTGCATTATTAATTACACCTCACACTTCCTGATTCTGATCTCAACAGGAGAACTGAACTGTGCTGGACACGTACTCACACACACATACATAACACACATGCACAAAAGCTGAGGACTGTGTACCAAGAAGAACTGAACTGTGGTGGACACAGACACACACACACACACACACACACTAAATTGTCCTGTTTGCACGCACATGTCACTTTTCCTGTTTACATGTGTCACTTTAATATTTGCATTCACTGTATACACTGTTCTTTGCACAAAATGTCAATTTCTTATTTGCACTCACTGTATACAGTGCTATCTGCACAAAAGTCGGTCTATATGTTGTTTGTCTGCACTGTCTTGTCTTGTCATCCTGTGCGCTTCTGTTGTATGTCTAGTTTATTTATTGCACCTTAAGTATAGTTTAGTTTTTATTGCACCTTAAGTGTAGTTTAGTTTTATCTCTATGTTTGTCTGCATCACTGTACTTTGTGTTTGTTATGTGTAGGACCTCTGGTCTAGGAGGAACGTTGTTTCACTTCACTGTGTACTGCATCAGCTCTATATGGTTGAAGTGACAATAAAAGCTACTTTGACTGTTCACTGAATAACAATAAGAAAAACTTTTTTGGTTTATAATAATGAGCGAGAATTTCCTCTTTTCCTCTTATTTAAAACAAATTCCCACTTTAGGTACAAAAAAATAAAGAACAATGCATTCAGAAAGAGAAATAAAGTCCTTATCTCTTTCAAGCTCATTTGTTTTGAAAGTGCTTTGGATAGAAAATAATCGAAATTTTAAATAGGTAGCAGAGATACCGATCCTATACTACTGTGTGTTATAAAGAACAGCTTGTTCTCCTTAAGATTAAACGGCCAGATACACTCTGTTATTTAAAAAAAAAACTGAGGGCGAAGTTTTCTGTAAGCATGTGTTTATATAATATTAAGGAAGGAAGGAGTCTCCAGCGTCAGCGCTTCACTACAGTTAGTGAAGTGAAAGTATAGAAAGTGGGAAGGAATGACTTCACTATAATTAGGAGATTGACTATTATAAATTGAGAAAATTGTGATGTATTTATAAATTGATAAAAAAAAAAATTACGTAATTATAAACAAATAAACTTGTGACGTTATTATAAATGAATAAACGTTGTGACGTTATTATATACAAATAAATTTGTCATTATAAACAGATTATGATAACAAATTATGATGTCATTATAGACTAATAGATTTGTGATGTCATTGTAAATTAATTAAATTGTGACGTCATTGTAAACTGATAAAAATGACGTCATTATAAAGAAATACAAATGTAACACTGTAAACGAAGAAATTTGTGACGTTATTATAAATGGATAAAAATGATGACATCATTATAAACAAATAAAACTGTGACGTCATTATAGATTAAAAAAATTGTAACTTCTTTATAATCAAATAAAATTGTGTCGTCATAAATCGATAGAAATGATATAATTATAAACAAGTAAAAGTGTGACATCATTATAAGGATAAACAAGGCTGACATCATTATAAACTAATAAAATTTTGATGTCATTACAAACTAAAAAAATGGTCACATCGTTATAAATAAATAAAATGGCGACGTCATTATAAGCGGATAAAAATGATGACATCATTATAAACAAATAAAATTGTGATGAACTAAAAAAAAATATAAATTGATGAATATGATGGCATCATTATAAATGGATAAAAATGATGACATCATTATAAACAAATAAAATTGTGATGTCATTATGAATGGATAAAAATGATGACATCACTATAAACTAATGAATCTGTGACATCATTATAAATAAAAAAAGTGACCTCATAATAAACTGATAAAATTGTTATGTCATTATGAACTGATAAATGTTAAGTCATTATGAACAAAAAAATTATGACATCATTAAAAACCAATGAAGGTATGACATCATTATAAACCGATGGAAATTGCGACATTATTTAATTTATTTATTTAAAAAGCAATTGCTGGAAAACTGCTGTGATGTAAGAGCAATAAAACACTTCATGTCATGCTGTAATAGAAAAATCATCAACTTCAGGGTGATAAGAGAGATAAGACTAACTCCACATTCTGAAAGCTCACATCACACCACATAGTGGTGGATTATTTTCCTTTAACTGCACAACCCCCAGGCTCTTAGCTCTTTGAGGCACGTGATCTCAACCCAACAACATTGTTAAAGTCTGAATGAAAATCTGCCCTAAATTCGTACAGTTTTTAATGGTATAAGAAAAACCTACACTAATATCTGTCTCACTATCTGAATGTAGAAGCGAGGATCGTCTCCAGCTTCCTGTCACGGCAGCACAGTGCTGCAGCTTCACGCTTCCGAGGTGTTCAATGTAGAAATAACGTCACACAACATGACCCACTACTTTCATCTGGTCACTTTTTGGGGTCAATATAAACTGCTAAATGCTGCCGGTGTATTATTAAGCTGTCACGGCTGTGACGATATGACAAGGCGTCTCGGGTTAGCGTTTAGCTACGTGTCTTTGTTGGCATGCGTGATGCTGACAGAGTTTGTACATAGCAGGCTTTTTGTGCTGGCGTGATGCTGTTTTTCACTGGATTTCACAAACGGAAGAACTCTAATGGCTCGGCTTTTGTAGTGTTTTGCTGTGATAGTCGCTTGTGTTAGCTATTATTCACTGAAGCAGTTTCCAGAAGCATTTAGGAGCATATTTTACCTCAGAAGGCTAACTCTGAAAGATATATGTCAATGATTAATCTCAAGTCTAACATTTGTTGTTGTTGTTGTTGTTGTTGTTGTTGTTGTTGTTGCATTTAGGAGCATATTTTACCTCAGAAGGCTAACTCTGAAAGGTGCATGTTAATGATTAATCATATGAGTTTTGTTGTTGTTGTTGTTTTTGTTGCATTTAGGAGCATATTTTACCTCAGAAGGCTAACACTGAAAGATGAATGTTAATGATTAATCTTATGTCTATCTTTTGTTGTTGTTTTTGTTGTATTTAGGAGCATATTTTACCTCAGAAGGCTAACTCTGAAAGGTGTATGTTAATGATTAATCATATGCCTTTTGTTGTTGTTGTTTTTGTTGCATTTAGGAGCATATTTTACCTCAGAAGGCTAACACTGAAAGATGTATGTTAATGATTAATCTTATGTCTAACTTTTGTTGTTGTTGTTTTATCGGTTGCTATTAGACACAGAAATCTACACAGACGTTTATTTAAACTCAAGTTTCACAAACCTAACCATGCTAATAAGGAATAAAGCTCGGAGATGAGACTTTAGCCTTTTGGTATTAGCCACATTAGCTTTAAGTATTATCTAATATAGATATCACTGAAAGTTGCATTTAGTTAATAGGGAATCTGAGTAAATGCTGAATTTATTGTTTCTAGCTTTCGTTTTTAATTTGTTGCTGCTGTTAGGATTAGGAACTGAAGCATCAGTTTCACTCAAGATTTCACTCAAACAAGCTAACCAATGCTAGTTAGCGATGAAATGTGCCACTTAGAGGCTCTAAGAACTATGGACTCTAACTGGTTTTATATTAGCTCTGTTAGCTTGGTGTGAGGGAAATTTGATTTGTTTGAGTGTTAGCTAAACAGTTTAGTCATGAAAGACCATGCCTTCGTTCTCAATGAATCCATGCTATGCCTAGCCTTTGAAACATTGCAGATAATTAATGCAAGCTAGAGGTGTTGTAGTTAGCTAGCTAACTTCTCTTAGTATTAGCCATGTTTAGTGATGAATATTGTAAAATGTACCATTTCTAGCTGGAGGGGAGCTATTTAGCTAGATAATTGAGTTTTAGTAGCTTTGAATGAGAGAAATTTGATTCTAAGGAATTTAGGGTTTGATTCTCACGATATACAAAAGGAAAGCTAACAGCTATTGTTTGCTATTTTCAGGATTAGCCATTTAGACGCCCTTAGAATCAAATTTCCCTCAAACATGCTAACGTAGCCAATACTGAAAGTTATCCGAGCTTTTCAATAGCACTTCTCTAACCTTCTTTGCTTATTAGCAGGGTTTGTTTGTTTTCTGTATGCAGTTCATTTTGCTAATTTCGCTAGCATCTAGGACGAAACAAAATGCTGTGTCATGTAGGAAGCTACGATTCAGACGATTTGAAGAGTATTTTCAGCTAATTCAGTGAGATTTATACAATAAAATCACCCTCATGTCTTTTATCGAACATGTCAGAGACTAGAAGATGACGTTTAGCCACAAAACCTGTGTACTAGCTAACGTCGGTTGTCACTGTTGTTTAGATAATGTTGTATAACACGACCTGGGACCAAACATGAGCTAGCTTACCAGCAGGATGTTGATAATATGGATGCATTTCTAATTTGCATATCATTAATATTCATGACCGGATATCGTTAATATTCATAGCCTCTGCTGTTCTTAGCGTGGTTAGTAGTTTTCTGAGCAGTTGTAAGACCTTTAACGCCTAGCTCGATTAGTTTAATGGTTTAAATATGTGATACTCCTAACGTCTAAACTCTTTTCTTTCTTTTTTATTGTCTACCTTTTTTCTTCTTTTGCCCCGTCTGCCAAAAGGACTCATGATCCCGAGCGCTGGAATTCACTAGAACAGTTAAATAGTTGTTTGGAGTCATGTGTCATCCATTAAAGTTTCCGATGCCACAATCCATTTCCAACGCAGTCAGATTGAAACCCCGTGTCTTTAATAACAAAAAGGGTTGTTTTGTTTTTTTCTTCTTCTTCTTAAAAAAAGGGAAACTGGAAGGGAGCAGTATTTAACAGAAAGCGACATCTTTGTGAGAGTGAATACAATGACGTGAGATTTTTTTTTTTCGGTTCACTTCCCATAGCAAACCACGTTTAAAAGCAAACTTTCCGAACAATGCCTGTGCTTTGATTTTCCAAGAAGACAAACAAAAGGGGTTTGTGTGTGACTACAGATTATTTCTTACAGTTTATGGCATTCAGTCTGATTAGAGGCCAATCACGTGCTGTCTGGTGTGTGACCCTGCTCACGCTCTAACGGTCATCCGACTTTCTCTCCCTGAACTCTGAGTCTGACTTTAAAGTAAAGCTGGATGAATATGTAATTCTTATTATTTATTTTCATCAAACAGACACGAATATATCCACCTTACACTGTCTTGTCCAATATTATTATGGGTTTTCAGATTAGTTGTAATGTTTGTGTTTTTATTCTTATTAGAAAGGGTGTGGGTTATTGTGGGATTTAATGTGTTCACTGAGCTCACACTCACACACTCATTCACACCTAGAAGAAGTTTAAAGTCATTAGTCCAGGGAGGTGGGAGGAAACCAAAGAACTTGGAGGAAACCCACACAAGCGCAGGAAGAACATGTGACATTCATTATTCTTGTTCATTGTAAATGTCCTACTGCCTAAAGTAACGCCACACCTCCTTTGCTGACACTGACAGGGACAGAGGCCACTCCTCCTCCATTGAGATTGACAGGTATAGAGACTTCACTTCCTTTCTGCCGACTTCTTCACTAAGATACAAGCTTAAATGCCACACCTCCTTCACTAAGATACAAGCATAAAAGCCAAGCCTCCTTCATTAAGAAACAGGCATAATGACCACGCCTCCTTCATTGAGATACAATCATAAAGGCCACGCATCCTTCACCAAGATACAGGCATAAAGGCCATACCTCCTTTATTAAGATACAAGCATAAAAGCCACGCCTCCTTCACTAAGATACAGGCATAAAGGCCACACCTCCTTTACTAAGATACAAGCATAAAAGCCATGCCTCCTTCACTAAGATACAGGCATAAAGGCCACACCTCCTTTACTAAGATACAAGCATAAAAGCCATGCCTCCTTCACTAAGATACAGGCATAAAGGCCACACCTCCTTTACTAAGATACAAGTATAAAAGCCACGCCTCCTTCACTAAGATACAGGCATAAAGGCCACACCTCCTTTACTAAGATACAAGCATAAAAGCCATGCCTCCTTCACTAAGATACAGGCATAAAGGCCACACCTCCTTTACTAAGATACAAGCATAAAAGCCTTGCCTCCTTCACTAAGATACAGACATTAAGGCCACACCTCCTTCACTAAGATACAAGCATAAAAGCCACGCCTCCTTTACTTAGACAGTCATAAAAGCCACACCTCCTTCACTAAGATATAGACATAAAGACAAGGTTATGCCTCCTTCACTAAGATACAGGCATAAAGGCTACGCCTCCTTCACTTAGAAACTGTCATAAAAGCTAAGCTTCCTTCACTAAGATACAGTCATAAAGGCCACACCTACTTCAATTAGACCGTCATAAAAGCCATGCCTCCTTCGCTATGAGACAGTCATAAAGGCCACGCCTGCTTCACTAAGAGACAGACATACAGACTACGCCTCTTTCACTTAGAAACTGTCATAAAGACCACACCTCCTTCACTTAAAGACAGTCATAAAGACTATGCCTCCTTCACTAAGATAGTCATAAAAGCCACACCTCTTTTATTTAGAATAGCATACACAGAGGCCACACCTCCTTCTCCTACAGGCACAGAGGCCACACCTTCTACTCCTACAGGCACAGAGGCCACACCCCCTTCACTGAAATCACTGTATTTGTGGGTGGATGTCATAACAAGGGTACAAATTGACCCTGATATCTTTAACCTACTTTAGTGCATGGTTTAATGTATCTCCTGTCACTGTTATAACACCAAGGACTCAAACAGACCAACGTGACACGTGTGTGTTTCGATCTGTTACAGTGGAAATGTGCACAGTAATCAATGACTGTCTGTTTCTGGGTGGAGAGGGAAGCAAGTCACGTGGAGAGGGAAGCGAGTGTTAATGTGACGGACACAGGAATCCGTCCTCCCTCCTCCTTCCCCAATAGTTTACCAGAATATTATTAAGGGACAGGGCTGGGGGATGGTGCTTTGACGTCAGCGGTGCACAGTAAACACTGCAGCTGGCAGGCCTAAACTCTATGTGAACTCAGAGCACTTGGCTTTGCCTTTTCTTTTGGCCATGCTGCTCCAGGAGGGTGTAGAGTTTAGTGTGCTCAGGACTTGGAGGAGACATCTGGAGACAGCGGGAATGTTTGTCTCGAATCAGAATAATGGCTGCTGGGAGATCAGGTGGTCGAATGCAGGGTGAGAATTGTTCAGGTTCAGCAGCAGCCTCTTGCATTACAGTATCAAGACTTCGCTTAATTATGTGGGACGCAGATATAATTTCATCCCCGCAGTTTAATAGGTGGTTTCCAGCTGAGGCATCATACAAACTAAACAGCAGGGCTGCCCACGACACACATACACACACACACACATACACACACACACATACACACACACACACACAGTAAAATCTTCTACAGTTTTCTCTCAGAACACCGTCTATGATGATGCGATATCCTTATTCTGATGAGCGGAATTTGAACATTTACAAAGACATGGCTCATTATATATGGCCATTCTATAAAAATGACCAAAAATAAATATACTTTTCAATGAAATAAATAATAAGTCATTAATAACATATTGGAAACTTTTTGCTTTTGAGCACATGGTTTTTATTTCACACGTCTTCTCTGTCTTCTCTGATGCAAACCATGTGTTATTTATTTATTTATTTATTTATTTAAAGACAGACAGACAGACAGACAGACAGACAGACAGATAGATAGATAGATAGATAGACTGCTTAAAGCTGCTATAAGATAGATAGATAGATAGATAGATAGATAGATAGATAGATAGATAGATAGATAGATAGATAGATAGATAGATAGATAGATAGATAGACTGCTTAGATAGATAGATAGATAGATAGATAGATAGATAGATAGATAGATAGATAGATAGATAGACTGCTTAAAGCTGCTATAGATAGATGGATGGATGGACGGATGGATGGATTGATCAGGGCAACTTGTGTCATGGAGGCTGAATAATTTCTATGCCTCGTAGATTTTGCAGTATTTATTTATTTAATTATTTAATTATTTATGGAACAGCATGCCTCATGTACAGTGTTTTCAGAAGGAAGAATATTGTAGAGTAAAAAAAGCCTATATTCTAATACAGAGAGTAGAAGTATGCGCTCTCTCTCTCTCTCTCTCTCTCTCTCTCTTTGTGTGTGTATAAGTGTATGTGTTGTCTTTCATCCCTGAAACAGAATTAAAAGGATCGTCAGAAACCGTAACTTTTCCACAATGGCGTTGTTGTGTGTGCTGAAAAAGATTAGCAGGTGTGAGCTCACCCTAGAGCTGGTCATGTTTACTGAGACTAACAAAGTGTGAATTGTGGAACACTTCCTCTACTTCTGTATGTAAGCAGAACTGAGAGTCCGCTAGAGTGGAACTTTTTATTCATGTGATGATTATTACACCTGTCGGGTAAAAGGAAACGAAAGGTTTAGGCAAACAGAGGGGAAATGAAAGATGGATCGGGATGGAACATTCTGTTTAATCTACTCTGTGTGTGTGTGTGTGTGTGTGTGTAATGATCTCTGACTTTGTTAACATTGTATATGTCTTGAAATGATGGCACTGAATAAAAAAAAAATTCTAATTATACACGTACCTAATAATACACACTCATCATGAGAGCGGATATAAATATCTGTAAGGTTCACACTGGTTTAGGTGAGACAGGGGTTGAGGGTTCGATTCTTGTCTCCGCCCTATGTGGGTGGAGTTTAAATGTTCACCCTTTGCTTTAGGGGTTTCCTTCAGGTTCTCTGGTTTCCTCCGTCAGAGTTCATCAGAGACATGTGTTGTAGGCTGACTGGCATCTCTAAATTGTACATAGTGTGTGTGTGTGTTTGTGTGTGTGTGTGTGTTTGTGTGTCCTGTTCTAAAGAGAGACCCCCATCTTGTGACCCTAGTCCCCTAAGATAGACCCTAATATATGATAAAATACAGAAAATTAATTAGATGCAGAAACACGATCAGTTAGCTTGCTTTAAACAGATAATGCCGATGCAGTTACTCTATCAATACTATATAATCAATATAAACCTCTGACGTAAATGGAGAGAGGTGTGTATGCACGAAGCAGGAGGCGGGGTGACGCAGGATCCGTCGCACGGCTGCTTCTTGATGATGTATTGAATGCAGTCGTGTATTAGGAGCGGTCAATTATCAGGACAAATGGAAAGGAGCACACAACACAATAATGCTTCATGTGTTTGCCAGGTACATGTGTAGGGCCTAATGGTCTGATCTGAACAATTATTTAAATAGAATTAGGTATTACAATGCAAGTTTGTCGGGTTTCAGAACCAAAATAAATTACAGCAAGCAGAGGTTTAACTCAAACATGGTGTATATCAGAAAACCAGTAAGAGCTGTGGTCATGCTTTTTATTAGGATGTGTATTTATAGATAAGATCTGATTAGTTAGAACCAGAGCCAGAGACTGCTTCAGATTCTAAGAAAAATAAATATAAATGAAATATTCTATATATACAAAGTGTCTTCTTTTTCTTCTTCTTCTTTTTTTTCTTTTGGCTTTTCCCTTCAGGGGTGGCCACAGCGAATCATCTCTCTCCACCTATCCCTATCTTCTGCATCCTCAACACTTGCACTCACTAGCTTCATATCCTCATTTATTCCATCCATATACCTCCTCTTTGGCCTTCCTCTTTGCCTCCTGCCTGGCAGCTCCATGTCCAACATTCTCCTACCAATATACTCACTCTCCCTCCTCTGAACATGTCCAAACCATCTTAATCTGGCTCTAACTCTGTCCCCCAAGCTTTGTCCCTCCGATGTACTCGTTCCTAATCCTGTCCAACCGTGTCCCCTTCAGCTCTGCTACCTCCAGCTCTGACTCCTGTCTCTTCCTCAGTGACACTGTCTCTAACCTATACAGCACGGCCGGTCTCACCACTGTCTTTTACACCTTCCCCTTAATTCTCACTGATATTTTCTATCACCCAGAACTCCAGACACCTTTCTCCACCCATTCCAACCTGCCTGCACTCGCTTCTTTACCTCTTATATATACAAAATGTCTATATACACTATATTGCCAAAAGTATTCGCTCACCTGCCTTGACTCGCATATGAACTTAAGTGACATCCCATTCCTAATCCATAGGGTTCAATATGACGTCGGTCCACCCTTTGCAGCTATAACAGCTTCAACTCTTCTGGGAAGGCTGTCCACAAGGTTTAGGAGTGTGTTTATGGGAATTTTTGACCATTCTTCCAGAAGCGCATTTGTGAGGTCACACACTGATGTAGGACGAGAAGGTCTGGCTCTCAGTCTCCGCTCTAATTCATCCCAAAGGTGTTCTATCGGGTTGAGGTCAGGACTCTGTGCAGGCCAGTCAAGTTCATCCACACCAGACTCTGTCATCCATGTCTTTATGGACCTTGCTTTGGTCACTGGTGCACAGTCATGTTGGAAGAGGAAGGGGCCAGCTCCAAACTGTTCCCACAAAGTTGGGAGCATGGAATTGTCCAAAATGTCTTGGTATGCTGAAGCATTCAGAGTTCCTTTCACTGGAACTAAGGGGCCAAGCCCAGCTCCTGAAAAACAACCCCACACCATAATCCCCCCTCCACCAAACTTTACACTTGGCACAATGCAGTCAGGCGAGTACCGTTCTCCTGGCAACCGCCAAACCCAGACTCGTCCATCAGATTGCCAGATGGAGAAGCGCGATTCGTCACTCCAGAGAACGCGTCTCCACTGCTCTAGAGTCCAGTGGCGGCGTGCTTTACACCACTGCATCCGACGCTTTGCATTGCACTTGGTGATGTATGGCTTGGATGCAGCTGCTCGGCCATGGAAACCCATTCCATGAAGCTCTCTGCGCACTGTTCTTGAGCTAATCTGAAGGCCACATGAAGTTTGGAGGTCTGTAGCGATTGACTCTGCAGAAAGTTGGCGACCTCTTCGCACTATGCGCCTCAGCATCCGCTGACCCCGCTCCGTCAGTTTACGTGGCCTACCACTTCGTGGCTGAGTTGCTGTCGTTCCCAAACACTTCCACGTTCTTATAATACAGCTGACAGTTGACTGTGGAATATTTAGGAGCGAGGAAATTTCACGACTGGATTTGTTGCACAGGTGGCATCCTATCACAGTTCCACGCTGGAATTCACTGAGCTCCTGAGAGCGACCCATTCTTTCACAAATGTTTGTAAAAACAGTCTGCATGCCTAGGTGCTTGATTTTATACAGCTGTGGCCATGGAAGTGATTGGAACACCTGATTCTGATTATTTGGATGGGTGAGCGAATACTTTTGGCAATATAGTGTATATATTGTGTATATATATATATATATATATATATATATATATATATATATATATATATATATATATACAAAAAAAAGGTGCTAGGAAACTAAGACCATGTTGTAAATGATGTGACAATGCATATATATTAACCGTAGTGTCTATGGAGAAATGGAGAGCATCATAGTAGTGTGCTGGTGAAGAGCAGAAATGCTGAAACGCTGCCAGTTGCTGTTCGAGCCATGACGAGAGCCAAGGGTTCGGTCAGATGGTGATGTCAGATGTATTTATTGACGCTTTTGTTCAAAGTGACCTATATGGGAGGTAAAAGCCTTTCCAAGCCCTCTGGCAAGCCTGAGATTTGGACTCATAACCTTCTGTATACCAGGATTTAGTGTGGAATCATCTAGTGTGTGGAATGAAGCTTCATCCTTGTGGAATAGATCCGCTTTTATATGGAGCTTAAACAAAATAATTCTTTATATGTCATGCTGAGATTTTGATTATTAGGCTAATCTTATGATAATGTCACTTGAATAAAAAATAAAAACACTCTCGCTGAGATATACTGAAGCTACCTTACAAAATAAGGGTTCATTGGATGCTTAGACTCGTGATTTCATAGGACCTTTAGGAAGAAATGCTCTTAGCATGTACCATCTGCGTCCTTTAAAGCTCAGTTTAATCTCATGGCACTGTGAAATTAAAATTTTGGACAAATATTTAACCTGAGAAGCTTTTCCAAACCACATATCACACTGGGTTAGCCACTATGACTTGCTCATTTGCATAAAAATGCAGCTAACTAGCTAGGTGGCTATGTCAGGGGAGTGTATTAAGCTTAGCTGCTGAAGGATTACTGAATATTTAGCTATATTAGCAAGAGAGGTTATGCTAGCTAGTTCTGAATGCAATGACGCGAGACACAAGACATACATACTCTAGCATAAGGCTCTGTTTGGCTCGGCGTGTTGTTTAAAACTGGAAAACACACTTATGGGATATACTATGGGATTTAAAATAGCTCTTTATTTCAGTTTTACAGAAATTCTGTTTATTGAAAACGCTGCTAGGTTTCATTTCGGCGCTTTTCTTTGACGGTTCTCTCATCCGTATTACTGAATGACACGACGTCGCCTCTTCTAATTAAGACACATTCGTTGAAAAGTGTGTGTGTAAATTATTAGATTCATTTATTTACAGGAGTGTAATAGAATTCTAATTAATAATGCTGGATTAAAAAGACAAGAGGGTGTGCAGGGCGTGACTGAAGCTGAGAGCTGCAGGCTGGAAGTGAAACAGAAAGACTACACACACACACAGACACACACACATACACACACACATACACTGGGTGTCTCACGTGTAACAGGGCTGGGACGAAAAATGATTATAAAATGAACAACGTATTGTTTAATGCTTTATATATAAATGGGTTAAAGCGTAGTCGAACGCTTGATTCTGATTGGTCAGCAGGTGCTGATTCGTTTTCTCTAACTAAACACGTTTATTCTTACATGTTATCATATATACAGCGATTTTTTTAAAATGGACACCGCATATGAAGAGATATAAAAGTGTGTTGGATTGTTGATATAGTAAAGAAAATTGCTGTAAGGAGATTTACGGAAGGAGTCTCCAGCGTCAGCTCTTTGTAACAGTCAGAGGTGGAGCTGGAACATCTTTCAGGACAGAGCAGTTCACTCTTGTGTGTTTAAATAAAAGAGAGATAAACCAGACGTCGACGAAGGAATTGATGCTCTAGCGTAGGTGATAAAGTCTCGTGGATAATCTGCAGCATTAAACGTTACTGTAAACATGCTGTATGTTCAAGCCATGCTTTCATTTTATCACGCTTACTCCGTATCACCTCCCAGGAAACTTTCTGAAAACCACACTGCCATTTTTTCTACGTTTTAAGCATCCAAGCTTTATATACACTGTTTATTATTTATACAATATACAGTATAAAGGTTTGTTGCTCTCATCGTCTATCTTGTGTACTTTCGGAGACACCAATGCAAATAAATATTGTTCTTAAAATGTAAATAAAATGTTATTTATTTATTTTATTTTATTTTATTTTATTTTATACCGATCACAATTAATCAGAAATCTGCTTAATAATCCAATTTTCTCCATTATAATGATGTGAAAAGACAGTAAAATTGATAAATTGTGAACCAGAGAAGCAAAAAAACGTTGCTCTCAAGCTGTAGAGGTAGACTGCGAGTAAAATTAGTCTTTAGACTGCGAATAAACTTCAAACTAATCACAATTCATCAGAAATCTGCTTAGGTAAACATATTTCCTGGATAATAATCACGTGAAAAGAGTAAAATTGTTGCTGCATCCTGTACCAGACAACCTTTAGCTATAATTTTTTAGCAAAATATGACTTAAATTGGCAAAATTGCAAGCACAGGATTCTCCTTTTAAACCTCAAGTGAAGATACATGTAATGACTTTCTATGTGAGCTACGCTCCTTTGACTGAATGTGTGTGGTGATGATGTCACTGGACACGCCCAAATTTACCCAAAAACCTGTGAAAATTGCATTCCACTTCGAATATTGTGTTCATTTCTGCGATCGCAAAATTGTGAAATCCTACGGAGCCTAAAGTGTTTCTCACTGAACAGAACACACTATTTTTAAGTTTTGCACAGTCACAGAGTAGAGGTGGAATGCTAACAATTCATCTCTACTACTAAATGATGTATAGCGTCACTGCCGTCATGCGATGAGGGTTTAATTATTCAGTTTGGGGAAACTGCCGGAATATTTTATAATGGACTTGTTAGGAGTTGATTAAGAACTGAGTTTTACTTCTTTAAAAAAGCAGAGTCTGTTAAATAGAATAAATTTCATTTCATTGTTGTGATGTCATCACAGAGCTTGCTGGTAATTAGAGCTACGTCCGGAGTGTAGCGCTAGTCGTAGCGACAGAAGCCGGACTCTGTGCATCGACGGTGGCGTGTAATCTAATCTCTGACCTGAAAGTAGGCCATGACACTATTTCGCATTTATTCCACAGTGCACAACCTGTCACAAAGCCCCCCCCCACTCTAGTGTCCATTCATTCCTCTCCTGCATTCATATTTCAATCTAAATCGAGCTCGACACTGTAGCTGTACGCAGTCAATCATTTCTAAGGTTGTTGTCCTGCCCGTTTGAACAAGAACATGATTTAATGCGCTCGGAGGCAACACGTGAACACGTGAGCAGAAAGACAGTGATGTCATTGGGGTTCTTTTTTTATTCTTAAACAGCATGCGATTTGGTTTAAACGCTGTTCTTGAACCGGTTCATATTTCGACTCTAGCAGTGTATCCTTGTATAGGCTACTTCATATATCCTATAGCTAGCTCACAGATACGATTATAGTACATAATATGATCGATTAACCCCTTTTACCTCTTCACTGGTGCTCCATTCGACTTATGGGACATTTTCAATCAGCTTAAACAAACAAGTGAGTCTGACATAAATTAAGTTGGCCTTCAGTGTGTTTTTCCCTCTGTTGGATAACCTTGCACAGAATTTTTAGAGGTTGAGCTGCTTTTTAGATGGACAAACACTTCTCAGAGATCTCAGAGCATCTCAGAGATCAGAAATGGGTTTGATATCATCATGTACTGTTGTTCTTTCTGCTGCTCCCTATTTGGGGACACCATAGTGGATCATCTGGGCCATCATGTTTCGATTTGGCACAGGTTTTACCCCGGATGCCCTTCTGGACGCAACCCTCCCATTTACCCCGGGCCTGGGACCGCCACTGAGAGTTAAGATACATTTGTTTGGGAGAAAATGACCGTTTTTGTTTTTTTGGAACTTTTCTATGAATATATCGCCCCTAGTAGGCTAGGGAAAAACAGAAATACTTCTGAAACACTACAAATTCTTAAAATCCTGAGTGTCTGCTTTCATATGAGCTTCATATTAACCACCACTGTGGAGTGAAACATGACAAAGACATTCAATCATCAACATGGACACAACCACACAGGAGCAAACTCCATTTTTTCAATTCCATTAGATCCAAATAGAGATTATTTGAGACACGAGGACAAAGCGCCACACAGAAAAGAAAGCAAACCTTTCACTGCATTGCTCTTATGTTGCTTTCATAAGAATTTACAGCTCATTTACTGCAGTCTGCTTCTGCAGCACTGCTTTTTTAAAAATAAAAAAATAAAAAAGTGTTTAATAAACACCTCACGGCAGAATATGAGAAATTTTCTTTGAGAGAAAGTCAGTAATCGTACTCAGATCAGCTAGCTGCATTATCTTATTTAGCTCACTGTCTGGTAGTGGAAGCAGCCAACAGAGTGGAAAAGTGATGTCTACAGGCAAGGACGTTCATTCTGCATCTGTTTTCGTTTCACACCCTGTCTGGCTGTGTGTGTGTGTGTGTGTGTACACTGATTCGCTTTGGGGCATCACAAGAATGCAGAATTCAGGAGGAATAAGTAAACACATAAGAAGAGAATAGACAGTGAATGCTAGAAAACAAATTGTGTGGTAGCTAGGTCTGGACTGAATGGGAGCAGAGAAGTGTGTGTGTGTGTGTGTGTGTGTGTGTGTGTTCGGTTACCCTGGATTTGAATGCTACACTTTCACATACACGAAGGTGTATTTAGTATCCGCTTGTTTATTCTACTTGTGTAATTGAAGTGTCATTGTTTGCTGGGAAAGAATGGTGTGCGTGTGTGTGGTCGTATTTGCCTACAGGTTCATAACAGGTTTCACACTGCCATTACATTGAATTCTGGACATTTAAAATATTAGTCAAGTCCAAACTTTACTCGTCTAATTGGATTCTGGATCTGGCTCGTGTTTAAACACTGATATGATGAAACAGCAGGAGGTAGTTTTTTCCAGTAAATAGAAAACTAACCCTTGATACTGGCAACATCACAGCAGATCATTTGAATCAGCAAGAGGGATAAATCCACAGTTGTTTGAAAAGTGTTTGGAAACAGGACTTCAGTCTTACACCAAATTCTCACAAGATTATCCATCTTCAAAGCCAACCGTGTCAAACGAATATGCTGATATCTTAAACGAGAGGTTCTTACTCTGCTCTGTTACTTTAACCACGGGTTTTTACTCCACCCGTCTGTTTGCCTGTCATGAAATCTAATATGTGACTCTTATTTATCCTTCAGGAACCCATGTCTTTGGCTGCGTGAGAAGTGTTGGCTTATGCAACGAAGAAACAGTGGGACAATCTGGTGCCCAGAAGTCTGAAAAGTGTGTATCTGTGTTTACAGAGCATGAGGTCTACCCAGCTGTAAGGAGAAAAGACATTCTGCAAAGTACGAACCGAAGGAATGTTGAATAACCTCCGATGCTCGCGACTGGTGGAATACTGAGGATCGCTGGCTTTATAAAATGTGGGTGGACGTAAAGGTGCTTTTGCTTGACCTACACTCTTTCTCTCAGCACTGACAGGCTCACTTTAACCATCACTTTCTGGGGGGGTGTCCCTTGGTATAACCCCCCAGTGACTGGGTTATAAAAAAAGGAAGCCAATTTGGTGAAGCAGGCTTCTGTCAGTATGTCCTGGTAGCGATGAATGCCAGTTTGTGATAGTTGTTCGCTAAGAAAACAGACCAACTGTTAAACTTGGACCATGCATGTAGCCTAAACCCACTTGGCACGTTGTAAGGCTTACGTCTTCTCTCCGGACCCGGGTGGCGCCGCCGAAATTGCCCATTTTTTTCTTGACTTCTCTGATTTGCTCTTATTTCCAAACCTCATCACGGTCTGTGGTCTGGTCTTTTGGGGTGCTGTGGAGTGTGTGTGGGTGTGTGTGTGTGTGTGTGAGAGTGTGTGTGTGAGAGTGTGTGTGTGCGGGTGTGAAACCTATAATTGACCATGGGGTGCCGTCAGAGTTCTGAGGAAAAAGAGGCAGCCAGGCGCTCGAGGCGCATCGACCGGCACCTTCGCTCGGAGAGCCAGCGACAGAGACGCGAGATCAAACTGCTGCTCCTCGGTACCAGCAACTCAGGCAAGAGCACTATCGTCAAGCAAATGAAGATCATCCACAGCGGTGGGTTCAACCTCGAAGCCTGCAAGGAATACAAACCCTTGATCCTTTACAATGCCATTGATTCTCTCACGCGCATCATCCGAGCTCTGGCCACCCTCAAGATTGACTTCCACAACCCTGACCGGGCCTATGATGCTGTCCAGCTCTTTGCCCTCACGGGTCCTGCCGAGAGCAAAGGGGAGATCACACCCGAGCTTCTCGGAGTGATGAAGCGCTTGTGGGCCGATTCAGGAGTTCAGGAGTGTTTCCAGCGCTCCAACGAGTATCACCTTGAGGACAACACTGCCTACTACCTGAACGACTTGGACAGAATCTCGGCACCCGAGTACATCCCCACTGTCGAGGACATCCTGCGTTCCCGCGACATGACCACTGGCATCGTCGAGAACAAGTTTACCTTCAAAGAGCTCACTTTCAAGATGGTGGATGTGGGTGGACAGCGTTCAGAGAGAAAGAAGTGGATCCACTGCTTTGAGGGCGTAACTGCAATTATATTCTGCGTGGAGCTCAGTGGCTACGACCTCAAGCTTTATGAAGACAACCAGACGGTAAGGACATCTTGTTCGATTCTAGTGTGTAGCGTTAGGAATTGATCTGGGTTGCAATGCAGTAAAGCTAGTCAACAGGCCTTTAGTAAGGGGTGTCCAGTCTTATCCGCAAAGGGCTGGTGAGGGGGCAGGTTTTCATTCCAACCAAGCAGAAGCTACACCTGAGCCTATTGAAAGCCAAGATCAGTTGATTAAACTGGAGGAATCAGGTGTGGCTCCTGCATGATTGAAATGAACACCTGAACCAACACTTGCCCTTTGTGGATAAGAATGGACATCCCTGACTTCAGTTTTTTAATGGACTTAAGGAGGAAGCAGAGATGGTGCATAAGAGAATACAAACACAGCCACATGAGCCTGACATTATCAACACTCTGCTGTGTTATCGCCATAGCAAATCCATCCTGCTGCTCACCCACAATGCTCTAGCGTCTTTATCTTCCATATTTCCTTTCCACAGCGTTCCGCTCTCATGCTCATGACTATTACGAGAGCCGACAATAGAGCGCCCGGTCTCGGCTAATAATTTGAAGATGATATTTACATTGGCCGTGTTGAATCTGATATGGTGGGTTTACTCGGTGGTTTAAACAAAGGTGTGGTGTTCTTTCCCTCAATTTCGAAGATCCTGAGATTTCTTTGTTCCTTGACGAGAAGTTAGCCTGGAATATCAATTAGTGTTTAGGAGTTAAAAATAAGTGTTCTGTGAGTCACAAGGGGGGGAATATGTACAAGAGTGATAATTGAGTTCACAGTGCAAAGTGTTAGGGTGTACCTGTGAGACTTAGCAGCTTTGGCACCGTGGGAAATGGCAGATGTGAAAAGTTTGCCATGTCCTGATCTGTTTGAGAATGCCGAGAAAGTTGAGAAGAGAGGAATTAAATCAGACGATCAGAGAAAAGTGGGAAAGCCGGTGGTTTTCCTTCGAAAGCTCGTTCACACTCTGGGTCCTTATCTCTCCGTTAAATGCTGCCTCAGACCTCGACTTCGATTGTGAGTCATAAGTGTTAATCTAAATCTGGTCGCCGAGTGCACGGTGTAGCTACAGGCTTTTTCACAAGTATATTAACACAAATGATTCATCACCTCTTTTAAGATTGAAGTGGAGCCTGAGCTGGTAAATGGGACTATCTGGGTTGTTTGAGGAGTATTATGATCAGCAGGCTGTGGTTTATACACGGTTTAGGCTTCTAACGTTGTGTACACTCAATGAATTCAACTCAGTGCAAGCTCCTGGTTCTATTTCCCACTTCAGAACTTAAATTCTGAAAGTTCTATGAAGATGAGAGAGGGCACAAAAGACGACTTTTAATTCGTTTGGTTGACATTTTATCTTAAACATTCCACATCATATGCAGTTTGTTTTGCTAATGTTTAAGTTTCTAAAGTCTCAGGCACTCTCGATTTTGTTGAGCCAATCAGACCCTAGTGTAACCTGGTCTGTTTCTGGGCTCCAGCATTCGCATGTGTATGAATGGAAGTCAACTGAACATCTAAAAGCATAGTGTGACCACGCCCGTACATTTAAGACACGCACAAACTTTGTGATCAGCATCAGCCTGATAACATCAATCTGTACCACTCATCTACCACTGCATGCATTCTCTTAATGTCTGCATGGGTTTCCTCTGCATTCTTTTAAAAACATGTCAGGTCAGTCTTCCAGGATGAGGATGACCTCAGAATGCTTGACCATGACATATTAATTACCAGAACATGACCCTTACCATTATAATGTAGATGATATAATATAAGCAAAACTATATGTAGTGGATGATACTGGGCAATTAGATTACTGTAAATAAATACTGTATGATTCTGTGAACAAATACTATATCAGTCTGTAAACAAATACTGTATCATTTAGTAAATAAATACTATATCAGTCTGTAAACAAATACTATATCATTTAGTAAATAAATACTATATCAGTCTGTAAACAAATACTATATCATTTAGTAAATAAATACTATATCAGTCTGTAAACAAATACTATATTATTCTGTAAACAAAAACTATATCATTCTATAAATAAATACTATATCATTCTTAATATCATTCTGTAAATAAATACTATATCATTTTATAAATAAATACAATATCATTCTGTAAACAAATACAATATCTTTTTGAAAACAAATACTATATCATTTTGTAAACAAATACTATATCATTCTGTAAATAAATACTATATAATTTTGTAAATAAATACTATATCATTCTATAAACAAATACTATATCATTCTGTAAATAAATACTATATAATTTTGTAAATAAATACTATATCATTCTATAAACAAATACTATATCATTCTGTAAATAAATACTATAAATAATTCTGTAAACAGATACTATATGATTCAGTAAACAAATACCATAACATTTTGTAAATAAATACTATATCATTCTGTAAACAAATACAATATCATTATGTAAACAAAAACTATGTGATTGTTTTTAGCCATAGTGTAAAAGTGACAATATCACCAAATATTACAACGATCTGAAGTAGATCAAAACTAGTTCCAGATAGATCAAAATCCAGGTATGACAGTAAACATTAAAAGTGTGTTTATACGCTACACAGTACATACTGTACATAATATATGGAACAAATCACATATAATTACTGTAACATGATTATGTAATTACTGTCACAGGGCTCGCCGCAATGCTTTTTCCTATCACTTAGCTCTTCTGTATCAGTGGGATTTAGTAAAAGGTCCTGAATTGCTGAACATTAGGCCTAATTCTGTAAACAGATCCACTGAACTGTGTGAGTTTAGAACACAGCCATATAAAGTTGATTGTGCAGGGTTGATAATGGGATTGTGTGACCATTTAAAGATTAAAACTCACTTCTTGTGTCCTGAATTGGCTTCCTAAGGCTGGTTCCAGGCTATGAGATCTTCCTAACACAGCAATAATCAGATTGTTGAAAGACTTCTGGACCCGTTATTTGCGCTAACGCCGTGGGCGAGCGGATCAACACTTCATCACTTGGGCGAGTGTTTGAGCATCTGAGAAGAGATTTGGGTAAAACTGGGATTGTACCAGTGAATTATAAGAAATGTCACGGTCAGAAAGGTGGCAGGTGGGAAACGATGAGACGGTGAGTCCCTGAGTTGTGATAGAAAAATGATTAGTAATGCTGTAAATGTCTGACGGAACCTTTCCACTGGGAGAGTAATTATAATTTCATGACGCGTGTGCTCTTCTGTTTATGTCACAACACACATCCTTTTTTTTTCGTTCGATCCTCTTCTTTTTGTTGACCCATCCCTCCTATCTAAAAAAAAAAAAAAAGAGGAGCGGGTTGTCACAGCAACTGTTGCCTAGCAACAGGGTAGTCCAACGCTCTTAATCCCGGGCTGTTGACAATGAGCTGTTACAGAGGGACAAGTGGGGAAAGAGGAGGATGGGTTGAGAGAGAGAGAGAGATATGTGTGTGTGTGTGTGTGTGTGTGAGAGAGAGAGAGAGAGAGAGAGAGAGAGAGAGAGAGAGAGAGAGACAGGCAGGCAGACAGCATGTGCCCGTGTGGACATGGGCAGGGCCGAGAGGGAGCTGCATTGCGCAACCCAGCCTGACAGAGGGGGGGGGGGAGGGAAAGAGAGAGAGAGTGAGAGAGAGAGAGAGAGAGAGAGAGAGAGAGAGAGAGAGAAAGAGAGAGACTCGTTGGATCTGGGTCATGGGAGAAAAGCAAGCAGGCATCTCAGGAGGCCCGTGTTTGGCTTTGGTACTTGCCTCAGTCACGGAAGACCACTGGCTACAAAGCATCTTTTCTCTTCTTACCTAATAAACGACAGCTGCTTATGCTCATCCTCAGTCGGGACCAGTTTTCCAAACTCAATCCCGCTTTGTTTTTTTTTGTTGTTTTTTTTTGTTTTTTTTTCCATTTGTCCTGTCTCACATTCAGGATGATGGCTAGACCTCAAACTCCTGACCTACATTCAAAGATTTGCGGTAATGACGCTTATGTAATATACGCTGTCGGCTATAATTTCCTGCTACGATTTACACATGGCCGAGAGACTGACGATCTGTGGAGAAAGTTCAAGATGTACAGTAGCTCAGGGCTGCTCAGTCGTGCTAACTTCGTCGTGCCGTTCAAATACATTTATTTACTTATTTATTTATTTATTGTTTGGATTGCGAAAGCCTTGGCTCTGAATGGCTCAATCAAGTTATGCGGTATTTAAAAAAAAAAAAAGAGGTCAAAAGCTCTTGTAGAAAAAAATAACACGACACTAGCCGTTTAGTGGCGCTGTGCTATTTTGTCCGTAGAATGTTTTCGCTCAGCGTAGAGGGAATTACACACACCGGTGGTATGAGCTACAGCAATAATCTCACATTATAACACAAAAATACTCCAATTAAATTACACTGGAAGACGTTATACTTTAATACCGCTTTGTTATACAGGAGAAGAAGAAAAAACAGCAATTCATCATTTTAAAAGCCATTTGAAAACATATTAGGTAAGTATGATTAGGTTAGGGTTAGGGGTTTTTGTTTCATTTTGCTACAGAAACATGACAATAAAAGGAATTTTAACAAGAATCAGATTAACTGTCCAGTACCAGTCTGAAACATCCAGAATATTCCTAGAGAGATGTACATAACATTGATTTACATAAACATTTTCCACAATTTCAGGTTAATGTGAAAGAGAGAGATAAGTGAGGAGAGAGAGAGAGAGAGAGAGAGAGAGGGAGAAGGGCTCACAGTGTGTGCTGTACAGGGATACCGGGTGAGTCAGACTGTCTGCTTATGGCTCTCTCTCCTTTTAAGGCAAAGATAAACCACGTCGTCGTTGGAGGCACGTAATCAGCAGGACGGCCGATTTTCTTTTTTATAAACAGTTACTAGATTTACATCACACAAACAGGACTGTATTTTAGAATACAGACAGGAAGAGGAAAAGTTTGACATTAAGTGGATCAGGTTTTAAAGAAAATGCCTTTAGTGGCTGGATTCGACCTCAATTAATGAATAAATGTCAATTTGTTTTCTTTTTCTTTTATGAGGTTTAGTGTAGATAGTGTTAGAATTAAACATTGTGGATTTTAAGTGAATATGAATTAAAATTCCTGTCAGAATTCCTGTCAAGTTAGCTAGTTTTAGCAGGCTAATCAGCGATTAAAGTGTAGATTATAAACAATTATAAATATTCATTTAAAAACCTGTCATGTTTTAGCAGACTAATTAGTGATAAAAGTATAAATTATAAATATTTATAAATATTAATTTAAAAATCTACAAGAATTTCTGTCAGGTTCGGTAGTTTCAGAAGGCTAATCAGTGATTAAAGGTGTAGATTATGAACATTTTAAATATTAATTTAAAAATCTCTTCAAATTCCTGTCATGTTAGCTAGTTTTAGCAGGATAATTAGTGATAAAATTATAAATTATAAATATTTATAAAAATTAATTTAAAAATCTACAAGAATTTCTGTCAGGTTAGCTAGCTTTAGCAGGCTAGTTAGTTATAAAATTGTAGTTTATAAACATATAAACAGGAAGTTAAAAACCTTTTAGAAATGCAGTCAGGTTAGCTAATTTAGCAGGCTACATAGCGTGAAATGTGTAGATTATGAGCATTTATGACTATTAATTAAAAACCCTCTCAGCAATCCTGTCAGGTTAGCAAATTTAACATGGTAGTGTTGCATGTAGATTTATGAACAATTAAATTTTAATTTAGAAACCCTCTCAGAAATCCTGTCAAGTCAGCGAACTTTAGCATGGCGGATAGTGTTACATGTAGATTGTTAATAAATGTTTATGAATATTAATTAAAAACCCTTTCAGAAATCTTTATTGACATTTTAAATCCTCACAGAAATCCTCTCATATTATCATACTTATCTCATTTGCAGTCTAACTAGCACTAGCAGTGACAAAAATAAACAAAAATGTTAGCCAGCTAGCTATCTAGTGAGCTGTGAGCAGTGAAACTTTTTTAGATTTTAGATTGAGAAGTATGACTCGAGGAACCTTGAAATCCTGTCTCATTAGCGTATGTTAGCCAGATAGCAAGCAATAATCATGTATAAGTATGTTTATAAGGGTAGAATTATCTCATGTTAGCTTAAATGTAAATTGAAACTGCTTCATCTAGCTAGCTAGCTAGCTAGTATCCTGTTAGCTGGCTGTCAGATTAGTTTAGTTTAGCATTATGATTATTATGAACGTTAATAGCTATGATTTTGCCAAAGAAAACCATACAAAGCCATTAGAAGTGTTAAACCATCCACAGTTTCCTGGAATTTAAGAAATTTACACCATATTAATTTGATTAGTTTTATTAGAGTGATCTTTAAGTAACACAGTGTTCTCAGGATGGAGGCTAAAGAGCATTGGATGTGCAGGCGGAGATTAAGAAATACCGAACAGTTCGATCAGGTGTAGGTGCAGCGTGACACACACACACACACACACACACACACACACTATCTCTCTAGAAATCCCCTCGAGTCATTTATATTGAACTTAAGACAATTGGATTTTTTCCGACAGCCGGGGCGTCGCCTCACACTGGATACCGTCTTTATTGGAAACAAAGCTTGAGCAAGCTGCTGAAGAGCTTCATTATTTCTTAATTAACACCTGTGTGTGTGTGAAGTGGGGGTGGGGGGTGGGGGGCAGAGAACATCCCGGGGGGTGTGCTTCCAACACATACCTCCTATCTTCCTCATCTCTCTCATCCTCCTCTCCCTCTCCGTCTCTCTCTCTGTCTCTCTGTGTGTCTCTCTCTCTCTCTCTAACATTCCCTCCTGTATTCCTGCTGTTGTGACTTTGAAGGTGATGGAGATTGGAGAAATCCCCTTGTTGATTTACAGGGACCCTAGCAAGTCCCCTAGACACCCTGAGATTTGGTATGGGGTGGTGTGACATGGAACATGGAGCCGAGCTGTCTCTGAGGGCTTTCATCTGGGTGGGTCTCTCACCAGCTCAGCCATGACAACACACACAGACACACACACACACACACAGAGCTCAGTGTGCTACCCCTACCTTTTTCCCATTACCAACAGTAACGCAACCCATTTTCCCATAAGTATGTGATGTGCTTTTTCGAGAAGAACACACATCCAGAGGACGATCAGGTTTTTAGTGATTAAAATCATTCCGCTTCTCTGATAGATTTCACAAGAGACTGTGAAGATTTGGCAAGATTATTTTTAAGGTTCTCAGATGAGCTGAAATTTCCTCCAGCTAAGCTAAAGAGATGAACCAGAGATATATTTCTACTCTGCCTGTCACTCAAACTAAAGTGAAGGACTGTGTGTGGCCTGTGTGTCTGTTAGTCTTAGTGAAGGAGGCGTGGCCTGTGTGCCTGTTATTCTCAGTGAAGGAGCCGTGGCTTCTGTATTCGTTAGTCTTTGTGAAGGAAGCGTGGCCTCTTTATCCGTTTGTCTCAGTGAAGGAGGCGTGGCCTGTGTGTCTGTTAGTCTTAGTGAAGGAGGTGTGGCCTTTGTACCTGTTAATCTTAGTGAAGCAGGTGTGGCTTCTGTATCCATTAGTTTCAGTGAAGTAGGCATGGTCTTTGTATCTGTTAGTCTCAGTGAAGGAGGTGTGACCTGTGTCTCTGTTATTGTCAGTGAAGGAGGCGTGGCCTCTGCATCTGTTAATCTTAGTGAAGGAGATGTGGCCTCTGTATTCATTAGTTTCAGTGAAGTAGGCGTGGCCTCTATGTGTTAGTCTCCATGAAGGAGGCATGTCCTGTGTGTCTGTAGCCTCAGTGAAGGAGGTGTGGCCTTTGTACCCGTTAGTCTCAGAAAAGGAGGCGTGGCCCCTATATCCATTAGTTTCAGTGAAGGAGGTGTGGGCTCTGTATCTGTTAGTCTCAGTGAAGGAGGCGTGGCCCCTGTATCCATTAGTTTCAGTGAAGGAGGTGTGGGCTCTGTATCTGTTAGTCTCAGTGAAGGAGGTGTGGCCTCTGTATCAATTCATTTCAGTGAAGGAGGTGTGGTCTTTGAATTTGTTAGTTTTCGTAAAGGAGGTGTGGCCTCTGTATCTGTTAGTCTTAGTGAAGGAGGTGTGGCCTCTGTATCAATTCATTTCAGTGAAGGAGGTGTGGTCTCTGAATCTGTTAGTTTTAGTAAAGGAGGTGTGGCCTGTGTGTCTGTAGCCTCAGTGAAGTAAGCATGGTCTCTGTATCTGTTAGTTTCAGTGAAGGAGGTGTGGCCTCTGTATCTATTAGTCTTAGTGAAGGAGGTGTGGCCTCTGTATCTGTTAGTCTTAGTGAAGGAGATGTGGCCTCTGTATCTGTTAGTCTCAGTGACTCGGTTTGACCCACATATGGGTGTGATGTTCAGGTGTCCACATACATCTGGCCATAAAGTATATGTCATATTAATCCAGAATATGAAACAGGAATCTATAGAGTCCAAGCAATGACCACAATGATTTTAAATCAGAGATTTGATTCACCGGTAATACAGCAGGGCACATAACAGCGGTGGGGTTCAGTTACTCCAGTGTATTTATTTATATTATCTCTGAAGGTCCAGCATTGAGTGACCACTGATGTAATTATCATGACTGTGGTTTTGATGCTATAGTTTAAAGGCGATAAAATTACTATGATATACATGATATGATGTACATGTTCTGTTTTCTTTGAAGGACAAGAGGTTATAGATAAGTCTCAGTTTTTATTTCAAGGAATTTTAACACTTCCTGCTTGACCTGTAGCCATTAGGTTAATAAGGATGTGTGTGATTATTACAGAAGCACAATCTGAAATGATAGTAATCAAAAGTTGTGTCTAATTGTGAGCGGTCCATTCTATAGATCACATGACATGTTTTTTCTTTGGTAAAACTGCAATTTAAGCTAAAGTCACAGTCCTGTAATACATTATTAATTTAAAATGCTAAATCCCATTAGAAATAGCCGGAAGATGCTTTGAGAAAGCTTTGCGCCGGCGTGGATCTAATTACCGGCTGCTAAAACGTCCTTAAAATGCTATCAATTTATCCATCAGCTCAGTTCTGACTCGCTACTAGTGTGTAGATCTCTTGTTCTTCATCATCGTCATCATCATCAGCTCTCTCTTTCTCATAAACACCCTCACACGCACTCAAATTACAGTAGATCTTGTGATTTGCTCAGAGCCATGATGTTTTGCTTAACCTTTTGAACAGCAGCTCAGTCTTTCCTCTCTCAGCCCTCCTCCAGTCACAGGTTACTGCAGCTCACCACGTGCCTCCAGCCAGAGCTGCTGTAGAAACCAGTCCAGTTTCACCGCTATCGTTTTTAACAGGATGCACATGCAGTATTTATGCGCATATACACACACACACACACACACACTCTCACTCCTGCTACTGCGCAGATGTATACAGTACATCTTAAACACCTGCCTGCATCCGAGAGACTCAGCTGATTAATTTATGAACCTGCAGCCTCGGAGTTGTACACACAGCAGCATGTTGTCTTCATTTTTATTAATATGAGTGTTATTAGAATTATTGATCACGCTGTGTACAAGTGATGGTCCGTATTTACCTGGAAAACATCGGATTTACACTAATCAGGCACCTGCCTAATATTGTGTTGGTCCCCCTTTTACTTCCAGAACAGCCCTGACTGTGTATTCCGACACCTTTCTATCAGAACCAGCATTAACTTCAACAGCAGCTCGTCTGTTGGATCGGATCACACGGGCCAGCCTTCGCTCCCCATGTGCATCAATGAGCCTTGGCCGCCCATGACCCTGTCACCGGTTCACCACTGTTCCTTCCTTGGACCACTTTTGATAGATACTGACCACTGCAGACCGGGAACACCCCACAAGAGCTGCAGTTTTGGAGATGCTCTGATCCAGTGGTCTAAACATCACAATTCGGCCCTTCGTCAAACTCGCTCAAATCCTTACGCTTGCCCATTTTTTCTGCTTCTAACACATCAACTTTGAGGACAAAATGTTCACTTGCTGCCTAATATATCCCACCCACTAACAGGTGCCATGATGAGGAGAACATCAGTGTTATTCACTTCACCTGTCACTGCTCATAATGTTATGCCTGATCGGTGTATGTTTACTTAAATCTTAAACAGTTTAGGCTTCAAGGAAATTATAGTCCCAAAAAAAAACTGTTTATATTGAAGTATATCTGATTAATCAATGTTACACTGAATTTTTTAAATGCTGAACAATAAACCTGGACTAATTTAACATACATTTGTAAGACGTCTCATCCACAGGAGCGTCGTCGCCACCTTGAGGGGGCAGTGGTAGCTTAAGGCTCTGGGTTGTTGATCAGACGATCGGGGTTCAAGCCCCAGCACTGCCTTAAACAAGGCCCCCAACTCCCCCTGCTCCAGGGGCACTGCATCAGTGGGGCTGACCCTGCATTCTGACCCCAAACCCCCCTAGGATTGGATATGCGAAGAAAGAATTTCACTGTGCAGTAATATTTATATATATGTGACAAATAAAAGGCTTCTTACTTACTCGAAATGTTTCCTCATCCTCTGGCAGTGCCTGGTAGCCCCGCCCCTCTTCTGCTATGCTCTACTCTGTGAGCATTGAGTGCACGAAGTGTTTCCATGTTCCAAAATTCCATGTTGTTTGGTTGGACAAGTCCATCGTCCAGGTTTTTTTAAAAAAAAAATGCACTTCTTGTTGTTGGGATTTTCAGTGTGAACACATTTTTACTACACAATGGCGTAGAATAGCATGAGAAATGTATGAGATTCGGCTCAGCTAGTTAGCGATCCGCAATGACTGTGATACTACCGTGGAAAAAGTTGATGCTTTGTAAGCTGGTGTGTTTGAGCGGAGTGTCCAGAGAAGGAAGTGAGGCAGCTGGACAGACTGATGGATTAAAGCACCGCCGCATCAGTTTCTTGAGGTGTAGATAAAGAAGTAGTCGTTTTCATTAATATGAATTTCATTCATATTTCTCATTTATAGATGAATTAAAATAGACTGCAGTATTTATCCATGGGAATGAATGGATGAATGCAGGCTCAGGGTACAAGGTTTAATAATAGAATGTAAGTGTTAATTAAAGTCAGGACTCAGGAGTGTCCACATTGTGTTTTACCACAAGCACAATTATCACTCCGTGTTAGCGCTGGTCTCCTGCTGACTAGCACTTTGGGCTAAATTTCACATTGTACTTGTGTGAAAAATGGCATGTTTTTGTGGACAGATCGATCCTCACAACAATGCACACACGGTATAAACATAGCATTACAAGCAATAAAAAAAACAAAACAAAAAAAAAGTGAGGTAGAAAATATTCTTAAAATAAATATATAAATAATTAAAAATAAATAAATACAAAGCAAACAACAATAATAATAATATAGAAAAAAATACAAATAAATAAATATATATAAAAATATTTTTAAAAATATAAATAAATAAATATAAAAAGAAACTGTCCAACTGCTATAATTGTATATTGTAAATAAATGTATAGAAAAATTATTTATTTCACTACTTTGGAAATCGCTTCAACAGAATTGAGCTGTCAGGAAAAAACACATTTGCTTTGCTTTGTGTCTTTATAGATACCACAAAATTTTGAGTTTCTGACTCTCAGTGTGTGAGTAGAGTAAAAACCATAAAGCTCAAATTGTCATTTAGAGAGCTATAGAAGTATGTAGAGTCCAAATCTGAACAAAATTCATAGTTTTTTAATCTCCATAATTTGTCTGAGGGGAGTGTGGGATTGAACACATACTTCAGACTCTTTCATTCATTGGTCAGTTTGCATACAGTAATTATGTAGCTTTAATTATTTTGCATTTTAAATCCAGAGTATTTTTTCTTTGTTTGTTTGGTCAGTGGCAGTTCTACGGCTCTGTCCTTTGGCTCAGTTTGCACCTTGTGGCGCGGTATAGCTTTGATTCACTTCCTGAGTTGATTCAGTATCAAATGACTTTCTCACTGCAATCGAAGCAAACTACATTTCACTTCCAGACAAGATGTTTGGATCTACACCTGAGTGTGATTGCTGTGTTCTCACCTGTTTACACAAACACACACAGGATGAAAATACAGCAAGGGTCCTTAGGGTCCTAAGGGTGGTCTTAGTGGTCTTGGGAGTCTTGGTGGTCTCATTGGTTTAGGTGGTGTTAGTGGCCTCGGTGGTCTCATTGGTCTAAGTGGTCTTGGTGGTCTCCTTGGTCTAAGTGGTCTTGGTGGTCTCAGTGGTCTTGGTGGTCTCATTGGTCTCTGTGGCCTTGGTGGTCTCAGTGGTCTCGGTGATCTCAGTGGTAGTCTCAGTGTTCTCGGTGGTCTCAGTCGTCTAGGTGGTCTCAGTTGTCTTGGTGGTCTCAGTGGTCATGGTAGTCTCAGTGGTCTTGGTGGTTTCTGTGGTCTTAGTGGTCTTGGTTGTCTCTGTGGTCTTTGTGGTCTCAGTGGTCTTGATGATCTCAATGGTGGTCGCAGTGGTCTCAGTCGTCTGGGTGGTCTCATTGGTCTCGGTTGTCTTGGTGGTCTCAGTGGTCACGTTGGTCTCATTGGTCTTGATCTACTTCTAAGTGAAATCTGGTTGCTTTGATCTCAAAGAAAAAGCAGTTCGACTGCAGGAAGTAAACCAAACATGTTGTTTGTCTTTACAATACAGTAAAAAGCCACTCACTCTAACCCCGTATTGTATTGTAAGCATGTTCCAGAACAAACCTGAGTAAAAACACCTCAGGGACGCTGATAGTGTGCTGCAGCTACATAATGACTCACATGTTGAGCTTTGTGCAAGGCCGAAATGCTTTGTGTGTTGCTCCAATGTTATTGGCATCCTGTTCTGTGTCACTGTCCTGCTATTGTGGGCATTAATTGCACATGTGCAGGTGACTAATTGAATTAGCTCAGGCTCTGAGCAGGGCAGGAGAAACACAGGTTAATATCCTGAGCGGAGATACAGCGGCGTGTCGAAATCGAACCGAATCGGCAGCCAAATTGCCCTCGTTAGACACGCGATCCGTGTGTTTTTCTGCGTTTCCTTCGTGTTGTTTTTGGGACATTTTGCCTGAGAGAACAAAGCAGGGGTGAATTTGATAAATATTTGAAAGGAAATTAGTTATATAACAATATTATGATAGCTCAGTGTGTTAGCCATCCCTTTCTCTGTCTCTTTCTCTCCCTTTCTCTTCTCACATCTTTTTTAAATGAATTTGTCCGGTGTTAATCAGTACACCATGCTCACAGCCAATTTTTTCACCGAGCCCAGATAAATCCTGATATCGAGCATTGTAACTGATTTTCAACATTTCTTCAAGAACATTAGGAAAACAACAACAACAGTACAAATCCTATTGGTTTTAGTACTTGCATTTTATTTCTCTCAACAGTCTCTCTTTTTTCCCCTTCTTTCTTGGAGTTAATAAAACAGCAGCTTGAAACCACAAGTTGCAAACTTCTCTGAGCTGAACATTATCACATGTTGGAAAACTTCCTGACTGTTCCAGGACTCTGACATGGTGCTTTATGACTCCTTCCATAAAGCAGAAAGCTGTAACATATCAATGATTTTTGAATAGCAAGAAAATACCAGTGTTTTTCATCACCAGTTTTTTATTTCTGCTAATTGATAGTTAAACAGTGGATTTAATCTCAACGCTAAAACTTCTGCTGTTCTCATTCGCCACAGTCCTCAATAGCCTTGATTGCGGTATTAACTGTTTTGATAACGCTGACCTCAGAACGTGACAAGTCGGCTGAAAAACCCAGACTATTTCACCAGCTCGGCTAATCCCGCTAATGCCTCTGCAATAAAAAAGCAGCATCTTTTTTTGAGATATTCAGCAGAATCTGATGGTAGTCGTTACGGAATCAGTTGGCGAGAGAATTTAGTGGATAAAGATTCAGTTTTGTGCATGCTCTAAGAGGAAAATTGGGAGAAAGAGTGCAGGCGGTCTAAGATTTCTCTCTGCAGGTTAAAAAGCACAGGGCACTGCGTCAGTGGCAGAGAAATGTTAGAAGGATAAAATAACTTGCAGGGGGATGTTTCTTTGACATTGCACCAAAACACTGAGAGCTTAAAATATAGCTACAGACTTTTATTACAGTCTATTTAACAAGAACAGACTTTTTAAAATCACATTTTACAGTCTCTGGCTCCGATATTAGAGAATGGATAACAGACTGAAACAGAATCCAACTTGGTGATTAAAAAAAAAAAAATCCACAAACTGGCTTGTTAAAGGGAATTGAATTGCAATATTATATTCCCCTTATGCATATTATTTTACCAAGCAGGAGATTATTTTCAAACCACTCTAAAGAGACTGTAGGTTTTCATTTATGGCATTAGGTGGATACCCCTTATCCAAAGTGACTTATGTTTATTTCATGTATCCAACTGAGCAGATGAGGGTTAAGAGTCTTGCTCAAGGTCCCAGAAGTGGAAGCTTGGCATGTCTGGGATTTGAACTTTCAACCTTCCAATGAGAAATCCAGCATCCAACTCCAGACACTGAGTTTCATTATCAAGACCCATCCCAAGAACCATACTAAAGGGCATATTTCTATTGTATCAAATGGTTTTAAGATCTAGAGCCCAAGCAGAGAGACCCAGACCAAGATTAAAGTATTAGGGTTCTTGGTAATGAGCCTCAAACCAAGCCCCAGTACAGATCCACTCCACGTTCCAGATCCACCCCACAGAGTACGTTTATATTTACAGCAGATGCCTTTATCCAGACCAACTTACAGAAGTGCTTTGTAGCATCTATCAAAACACGTATCCTCATGCTAGTTTACTAGGTCATGGACTAAGAATACCATTGAGCTACAGCCCTGTGGAAGAAGGTTAGTACAATATGAAAGGAAACACTCAAGGCAATTTTTTTTTGAAGAGATGTGTTAATTCAAGTGTGTGGCCTAGTCCTTTATTCTTTGTTAAAGATCAGCTGTTCAGACTGCTGGGGAAGTTCATTCCACCACCCAAGTGACATAACAGAGAAGAGTCTTGCTGCATATCTTCTTTGTGAGAAGTGGGAGTGATACCAATGATAACGAGAAGAGTAACAAAACTCAGACCTGAGTAATGAGACCAAGACAATTAGTAATGAATTAACCATAGATCAAGGCTCTGAGTAAACAGTCATAACCCTAGCCCAAGACTCCAAGCAATAAACCCCAGACTTTTATTACAAAAATCCAAGGCCATACACCTAGAAATGAGTAATGAGACCAATATTCTTAACTATAAAGACCAGGCTAGTGACCAAGCCTAAGTAATGATCTACAGACCAAGATATTGGTTAGTACACACCAGATCAGAAACTAACATAATAAAACCAGCCAACCAAGACTCCAACCAAAGTAATAATCCTCAAGACCAGAGATCCACTCCAGGCCAAGGCTCTAAGTAATTAGCCTCAAATAATGACTTTGTGTCTAGAGACCCAGATCAAGACTTTGACTAGTGAGCCCCAGACCAAAATTTCAAGTAGTGAGCCGCAGACCAAATTTTAGACTAGTATACACCAGCTCAGAAACTAATGTAATGAAGCCAGCCAACCAAGACTCAGAATAATAAGCCCCCAGATCTCCATTCCTGAGTAATCAGAACAACCCAGAACAAGACTCTGAGTAATGAGCCCCGAACCTAGACCAAAGCTCTGAGTAATTATACTCAAATGATGAATTTGTGTTGAGACCAAGACCAAGCTTTTCAGTAACGAGCCCCAGAACAAGACTTAAAGTAATAAGCCCCAGAACAAGACTTTGAGTAATGAGCCCCAGATCAAAATTTTGAGTCTTATAGACCAGATCGGAAATGTAATGAAGCCAGCCATGCAAGACCAGTGGATCTCCACTCCAGAGTAATCCTCTGAACATGGATCTGGTTAATGAGCCCCAAACCTAGACCAAAGTTCTGAGTAATTAGCCTCAAATTACGACTATGTGTAGATAGACCAAGACTAAGATTTTCAGTAATGAGCCCCAAACCAAGATATTGTGTATAAACCAGATCAGAATCTAATGTAACAAAGCCGGCTAACCAAGCCTAAGAGTAATAAGACCCCAGCTCTCTACTCCTGAGTAATCATTCCTAGAACAAGACTTTGAGTAATGAGCCCCAGATCAAAACTTTTAGTCTTATACACCAGATCAGAAATGTAATGAAGCCAGCCAAGCAAGACCAGTGGATCTCCACTCCAGATTAATCCTGTGATCTTCGCTCTGAGTAATGAACCCCAAACTTAGACCAAAGCTCTGAGTAATTGCCTCAAATTACAACTATGTGTAGATAGACCAAGACTAAGGTTTTCAGTAATAAGCCCCAGCCCAATATATTGTGCCATATAAACCAGATCAGAATCTATCTGGCCAACCAATACTCAGAGTAATAAGACCCCAGATGTCTACTCCTGAGATATGACACCTAGAACAAGACTTTGAGTAATGAGCCCCAAATCTAGACCAAATCCCGAGTAATTAAACTCAAATAATGACTTTGTGTTTATAGATAGACCAAGATTTTGAGTAATGAGCCAAGAACAAGATTTACATTAACAAGACCTTTGACAAGACTTTGAGTAATGATCCCCAGACCAGGATTAGAAGTAGAAGGCACCAGATCAGAAACTAATATTATGAATCCAACCAACCACGACTTGGAGTAGCAAGCCCCGAGATCACCAATTCTGAGTAATCAACCCCAAAACAAGGCTTCAAGCCCCAAATCTACGCTGAAGCTCTGAGTAATAAGCCCCAGATGATGACTTTGTGCAGAGAGGCTGAGACCAAGATTTTGAGTAATAAGCCCCAGACCAAGACGTTGAGTAATGAGCTCCAGACCAAGACTTTGAGTAGTGAGGTCCAGACCATGGCACTAACTAATGAGATATAAACATAGACTACAGGGCTACAGACTATGAGAAGAAGGCATAGACACCCAGATACCACATGGGAACGAGGTGAGCATTTTATATCTCAGTCTTGTAGCGTGTTTATTAATCGGCAAGACGGCGGTACATCATTGTTTTGGACCATCTGCTGCTTTCAGTCATCCTTGAGTAAAATGTGTGATTTGAATCTGTCAGTATTGTAAGACACCACCCCCTCTTCCTGAAGATTTATATAATCTCTGCATCCTTGCAATGTGATAATCAGATTCAGCTCCCTTCCTTTCACACAGCTTTCATCCTGTGATTAATAAACATAACCTATTTTTTTGGCACATCGATTCGGGCAACAGTCAACCTCTGAAATCCTTATTTCAACCTTTCTAAAAGTATGCATCAAAAAAGCCAGTGCAGCATATGACATTGCTGAGATGCTATTTCTGCCAACGTTGGTTAGTTTTGTGTGTGTGTGTGTGTTTGCTATCTGCTCAGACTCGGAGTAATGAAAATCGGACCAAGATTTTAACTAACAAGCTTCAGACTCCGGGTATCGAGACCCAGACGAAAAATCTGTCTAATGAGACCCAGATCATGACCAAGTCTGTGGTTCTTTAGTTCTCTTGGGACCAGGAAAGCCAAATCCTACTATGCTATCTTCCTCGTCAAAACCTGGAGAGTCCACAGCTCTGCATTGTTTCACGGATCTATCTCACCTCACATCCTGCTTGATAATGAAATGACAAGTTCAATCATGAATAATAAAGAAAGCAAAATGCTGCACTGCAGCCCGGTAGACTAGTGTCTATCTTTCAGCAGAGCTGTATCATAAGTTAGGAAGGATCATGGGTAGAGCTTTGGGGCATGGGTAGAATTTGTTCTTTATTGATTTTTCTATCTGTTTCGATCTATTTCTGTTGCTATGTGTTGGTTTAAGTGTTCTTAGCTTCTCCTTGTCTGTACACCTCCCACAGAGTCGCATGGCGGAGAGTTTGCGTCTGTTCGACTCCATTTGCAACAACAACTGGTTCACCAACACCTCGCTCATCCTCTTCCTCAACAAGAAGGACCTGCTGGCTGAGAAGATCAAGCGCATCCCCTTGACCGTCTGCTTTGCCGACTACAAGGGCCAGAACACCTACGAGGAAGCCGCCGTGTATGTGCAGCGCCAGTTTGAGGACCTGAACCGCAACAAAGAGACAAAGGAGATCTACTCACACTTCACCTGCGCCACCGACACCAGCAACATCCAGTTCGTGTTCGATGCCGTCACGGACGTGATTATCCAGAATAATCTTAAGTACATCGGCCTGTGCTAGGACCAGTGGATGGGAGGGGAGATGGGAGAGAGAAAGAGAAAGAGACAGACAGACAGACCTCCATCGCTTGATCGTTATAGTGCCATGGAACCCATGATGAGAACAGAGACAGGACAGGTGCTGCCATCCTTGCTCAAGCTGTTAACGAAACGTTAATGGTTATGAATTTTGCAACTTGTGTTTGCACTGAATTCATGGACATATACACACAATCACACACACATACACACTTTTGTTTACCCACTTGGAATCAATTGTTAAAGTACCTGTTTGACCCCGGTACGCTAAGACGACAGACACCCCACCAATTCCTGGCTAACTCACACTTACCGAACCTCTAAGATCGAGCAAGACTCTCTGTCCGACCTCACCGTCCGATCTCTTCTGTTCTGTCCTGTCCTGTCTTGTCCGATTTACACGAGTACTTTGGAATAAGGTTTTTAAACAAGAGTTTAATTTTTTAAAACAATCATTTTAGACTATACATGACCTAGATGAGCGAGATAAAGAAAAAACAAAACAAACCAAAACAAAACAAAAAAGAAATCTTTTCCTTTTGTTTCTTTCCAAAGGTGAAAACTGCCAATGTACAATGTTGAAATAATGCAGCTTTTTACACGTTAACACTCATATCACCCACAGAAAAGGCGCTTTTTGGTTTTCTTTTTCTATTATTTTGCCTAAATTCGGCCACACTTCGATTCCAACTCGAGAGCAAACGTCTGATTTGGGTTTTTTCTCTTTCCGAAGAGTGTTACGTCTGAATATTAAGTGTTTCGTCAAAAAAAATATCCGAAAGAGACATAAATAGTGCCAATGTAAATGTGAGTAAATAGCAAGACCCACCCAAAACCATTTTGGGTTTTTAATGTCCAAACATTCAAATATGCATGATTTTGTTACTTTTGATAAATTCTAGGTTGAATTGTTTACTTCTATTTTTGATTTTACGAATATACTCCCAAATATATATATATATATTAACACACACACACGCACACACACACACATATACATGTATAACAAAATCAAAAAAACACTGTGTACACTTGTACAGCTGTTTTGTTTTTTTTCCAGAGGTATTTATTGAAAAGAGGACTTATAAAGTTACAGAGACAGTAACTTGTGTCCGGTTCACATTCGGGTTCCGATCCGTAAATATAAGTAAACGATATGCTGGTGATTGTAACAAAAGAAAAAAGAAGAAAAAAAAAAACAAAAACAAACCAAAAAAGGATTTAAAAAAGTATATGAGCAAAAAAAAGAAGAGTCTTATATAAGCAAACGAAACCTTCCTCTTTGTTCTGCCGTCATTTTGAGTGGACGTTGTTCTCGGTACGGTGTGTAAATAGTATGTGAGGTGTTGTTTGTGAGAAAAAAAACAAAAAAAAACAAACAAAAAATTCCACGGCGTGATTGGCAGAAAAACAGGACCACGCCCCCTCCCCTTTTTTTCCCTTCTCCTCCGTTTCTTTCATCCTCGTCCTTCTCCTCTTCGGCTACGATGATGTGCAAACCATCCCGTGCTAAGGGCTTCAGGCTTGACTTTACACGATGTCCACTGAATACAAACAGACAAATATTTAAAAACAAAGTATAAAAAGAACAACAAATAAATAAATATATAAATAAATAAATAATAATAAAAAAAAAAAGATTATGCAAATGTCTTTTTTGTGCTGTGTTTTCTTTTTGGGAGGGGAGGGTCTCGGATACCGAGGACGACAAGTACGGGTAAGAGATTCATCAGTGTGAGGATGGCTGGAGAAAAACGTGTGGATGTTGGGAGTGGAAATCTGTAGAAATGTGTAGAATTATTTCAACTCACATCCACATCCAGGAGATCAGTGATATTAACAAGGTTTTAAATGAAACTTGACAACATGGCAACCTTTTCTCTTTAACTTAATGATAAATTAAATATCGTTCCATCACTGAACCTTCCGAGCCAAAATCCTGCTGCTAAAAAGCTATACTGATAATAATTTAGTCTTTTTTGCATTTTGAACCCAACCAACAATCAGCTCTGCCTTACTAACCTTCCAAACCTTAATTATATTCCGTTCATTCATTTTCTATACCCGCTTTATTCCTAGTTAGGGTCACGGGGATCTGCTGGAGCCTATCCCAGCACACATTGGGCGAAAGGCAGGGGTACACCCTGGACAGGTCACCAGTCCATCACAGGGCCACACATATAGACAGACAACCACACACTCACACACACTCCTATGGGCAATTTAGAATCACCAATCAACCTAATGTACATGTTTTTTGTATTGTGGGAGGTACCCAGAGTTAACCCACGCAGGCAAACTCCACACAGAAAGGCCCCTGCCTGTTCGAACCCGGGATTCCGTGCTGCCCTAGATTAATGCATATTTAATATATTTATTTGTATTTATTCCTAAGCCTGAAGCGACTGTGGCAAGGAAAAACTCCATGAGACGTCATGAGGAAGAAACCTTGAGAGGATCCAGGTGGTTTTTGTTTAAGAGTATCACCTCTAGGCTTTTGTATTGTCATACCTTCAAGGCCTGCCCACTCAATGTCTTTAAAACTGCAACGCATGTTCCTTTTCACTGGACTCGATGACTACAGTACCACTGCATTGTGTTCTGATCTCCAGTAAAACATTCCAGCTGAACACTACTTCTGAATCCCCTGGGCTGCTTCTAAACTTCTAAACTATCAAAATTAGAAATAACGTCCTTTCTACAGTCGTATACAGTTACTTGGAGTCATGTAACATGGACCTTCTGAACAACCCATATATTAGCTGAACATTTGAGTTTATTATAGATTCTCCTTGATGCAGGAGCCTTAAAATGTTCAACGAAGGTGATACAGCATGTGTAGAATGTTATTTTGTGTATAGAATAAGAGATTGTTATCCTCAAAGTCCACACAGGTGTTGGCATCTTCTCTTCGAAGGTCCAAAATCTTCATAAAAAGGAATCCAGCTGGAGCTGCTACATCTCTAGATGCCTCAGGATCCTCACAGGCTTGGCCTCTCCTCTTTGAAGGTCTGTGATCTTCATGAAGAATCTGTGTCTGTATCAATATCAGCTTGTTGTTGACATTAAACGTAACTTTGCTCTGTTTGGGATCAGTGATGAAGGTGGAATAACAGGTATCTCCTTGGCTTGAGCAGGAGATCAGGTTCCTCCAACCTGTGTGGATTTCATACAACCTTCCAAAAATATCTAGCTAACTTAACTGTTGACTCTAAAATGCTCCTAGTGAATGAGTGTGTGAATAAATGTTTATGCTAAATTTCATTTTATCAGGTTTGTAATGATCAGATTGAATGTCGAGTGAGCGTGATCGAATCTGCTATGTTGTGAAAGCTAACCAGGAAGTTGGTACTGATGGGAACTAGAACTATACACCCTCAAAAAAGACATGCCTTGGGGTTGTATATATAACTCTGGGGTTCTGCACTTGGTCAATAGACCCTTTTTCCAAAAAAAGGGTTCTATGTAGACACCATGGAGAGTCAAAAAATGTGTAAGGGGTGCCATTACTTTATAAACAATATCCAAGCTTATCCATAAACACTTCAATAAGAGGGAGGAGTTTCGATCTTATCCATAAACACTTAAGTAAGAGGGAGGAGCTTCGGTCTTATCCATAAATACTTCAGTAAGAGGGAGGAGCTTCGATCTTATCCATAAACACTAAAGTAAGAGGGAGGAGCTTCGATCTTATCCATAAACACTTCAGAAAGAGGGAGGAGTTTCGATCTTATCCATAAACACTTCATTAAGAGGGAGGGGTTTCGATCTTATCCATAAACACTTCAGAAAGAGGGAGGAGTTTTGATCTTATCCATAAACACTAAAGTAAGAGGGAGGAGTTTCGATCTTATCCATAAACACTAAAGTAAGAGGGAGGAGTTTTGATCTTATCCATAAACACTAAAATAAGAGGGAGGAGTTTCGATCTTATCCATAAACACTAAAGTAAGAGGGAGGAGTTTCGATCTTATCCATAAACACTAAAGTAAGAGGGAGGAGCTTTGATCTTATCCATAAACATTTCATTTAGAGGGAGGAGTTTCGATCTTATCCATAAACACTAAAGTAAGAGGGAGGAGTTTCAATCTTATCCATAAACACTAAAGTAAGAAGGAGGAGTTTCAATCTTATCCATAAACACTAAAGTAAGAAGGAGGAGTTTCGATCTTATCCATAAACACTAAAGTAAGAGGGAGGAGTTTCGATCTTATCCATAAACACTAAAGTAAGAGGGAGGAGTTTCGATCTTATCCATAAACACTAAAGTAAGAGGGAGGAGCTTTGATCTTATCCATAAACACTAAAGTAAGAGGGAGGAGTTTCGATCTTATCCATAAACACTAAAGTAAGAGGGAGGAGCTTTGATCTTATCCATAAACACTAAAGTAAGAGGGAGGAGTTTCGATCTTATCCATAAACACTTATTAAATCACATATAGTATTAAATCACTGGTGAAGCATCCAGGGTGTGTTCCTGCATCATTCCGAAGCACTTACTGAAGACTGAATGAATGAATGAATATATTAAGCAAAAAATATTTTGCCATCCTATTCCTTTGAAGCCAAATTTCCACACCCAGACGCAGGAATCTTAAATGAAAATTCCTTTTTTTGCCGGAAAATTCCAGGCCTGCTAGTCCATCTGGATGAGGAGCCGCGGTGTTTAAATGGAAGTGCATGGTTTTTGCGTAAGTCTGTCTTAGATTATTCTGGGAAGACTCCACCCCTCTGCTGTATTCCGATAACACACACACACACACACACACACACTCTGCATGCAGTCCACTCTGGACACTCTTGAAAAACCCCAGCAGCTCCAGCAGCACCGGCAAACAATCAAGGCACTAATTAAGTGCGCAATTAGATTATTCTGAAATTGATGAATGTCTACAGGGAGTTTGTATGCAGCGTATTTGTGCAGAACTGTGTACACTTTCAACAGAAAGGGGTTTTCATTAGGACAAGGAGACGTTTGGGACGGTCACACATTCCATGCCAATTAGCGTCCAAACCTTGGCTGACCCCCGCTGCTGTTTACAGAAAGCCTCATTGTTTGCACAGAGGGAGGAAAAAAGAAGGCGATGTGTTGCGAAACTGCTTGCTGAGTCAATCCGAATGAGAGAAATGTCTGTCCACCTCTCACTACGTCCAAACAACATCGGTCATTCAGCGCCAGTGACGAATGATGTCTTTCGAAGTATACAGAGCATAAAGAAACGATAGACTAAGGGATAGTATGGATCGTTAGCCTCAAACCATGTGCTTGTGTCGTGTGTGTTTGGTGTGTGTTCACAGTGGGCAGCTTGAGTGAGATGTAGTGCATCGTTAAAGCTCAGAAAATATGAAGCGTATTCCGCTTTGGCGGTCAGTGTGCTTTTTCAACTTCTTTAGTTTGTTCTTCTTGGCCAGGACATAAGGATCTTCACAGAATCCCACAAACTAATCCTTGTTGTCGAGCTTATTTGCTCTCATTAAGGTCAACTCCCGTGAAGGTCAGTGACAAAACACTGGCAACACTGACACGGCCAAATCGAACAAATGAGGTACATAAATAAAATAAAAAGGCGGCCATTTTGGATGTTTCTTCTCTCAGATCCTGTCTTTTATAGTCTAAAAACGTAATGACATCATAAATAATAGATTTATGTTAATTTTTGGGGTCAGATTTTGGGGTCAGATGATTCTTTTGAAGTTTCCAGGATCAGATAAAGCTTCAGTTAAAACCTTCAGTAATCAGTGCTCCTCATCACCTTCAATTCAATTTATAGCGCTTTTAACAATGAACGTTGTCTTTACGGATATATAAAAATGTTCGAAATAAAAGTGACAAAAGTTTAAAAAATTAAATTATTTTTATCCCTGAATGAGCAAGACTGAGGCGAAGGTGGTGAGGGAAAAACTCCCTGAGAGTTCAGAGATGAATTTCATGCAGGGAATTCAAGAGAATTTCTCTTTCATGAACAGTAGAAGATCTTTAATAAATAAATAAATAAACAAATAAACAAATAAATAAATAAATAAGTTGAAACCATTAACTGTCACAAACATAATTTTTTGTTTAAAAACATCACATTTGTAAAAATCACTTTTATATAATATAATATAATATAATATAATATAATATAATATAATATAATATAATATAATATAATATAAAAATAAATATGATACAATAAAATAAAAACTAAATAAAATCATGCATTTTTGTGTTTGAATACCAAATAAAAAAAAATCTTTCCAAATCAATTTCTAGCCTTTTTCATTTGTTGCAGCATCAGATTAAAAAAAAAATTCTCAGATATCTGATCCATCATTCATTTTATTTTATTTTATTTTATTTTATTTTATTTTTGCTGGTTTTGTCCTGGATATGGGATCATTTCTAGAAAAAGTTTTTTTTAAATATTCATGTGATCAAAATGTGCTTCTATAATAATAATAATAAGAAGAAGAAGAATCTGATCCTATATGTTATATATAAACTTTTCAGAATCACACAATTCTACAAGGATGCTGATGTTGATGATGCAGATATGGCCATGACGCTGCATCGTTTTCATCAACGGCTTAATAAATGAGCAGGATCCATGGGTTCTGGGTCTGTGTAATGCTTTCCGAATAAGAGCGTTGATTGACTCCCAAAGATGTTCCTGCTACATCAAATGAGTACAATTACCTAAGTACAAACAGCCATTAAGATCTGCCCCAATATAATTATACTCACAAGAGATGCTGTGAGTCATCGTGAATGGTTTTTCTTTTTCATATCCAAGGAGCCTGGTCGGTTGTAACAGTGCAGTAGGAAATTGGTAAATGTGGTTCTGCCCACCTTGTGTTATTTCTCCAGCCATAAAGATGACCTGCTGTGTGCTGATCTACAGCCCAAATCCCATCCGGGGAAAAGAGGACAGCTGTTTACAGTGACAATAAAAGTAAATGAATTAAAAAATGCCAGGCAGGATTGAGCCACTCAGGCTGGGTGTGAGGCCTTGTTATTGTCACAAGCAGTGAAGAAGGGGAAACAACAAAAACAGGAAAAGAGGAAATTATGATATTTCTTTTGTCTTTCTCCCACAGACACACACACACACACACAGATTCTACTATCCATGTGAGGACCATCTCCTCTCATAATTGCATTAACTCAGCTAATTAATGACACCCCCACACCTAAACAATACAATACTGTACAATACTAAAGTCTACAGTACTACAGGGAACAATACTAAAGTCTACAGTACTACAGTGTGAACAATACTAAAGTCTACAGTACTACAGGGAACAATACTAAAGTCTACAGTACTACAGTGTGAACAATACTAAAGTCTACAGTACTACAGGGAACAATACTAAAGTCTACAGTACTACAGGGAACAATACTAAAGTCTACAGTACTACAGTGTGAACAATACTAAAGTCTACAGTACTACAGGGAACAATACTAAAGTCTACAGTACTACAGTGTGAACAATACTAAAGTCTACAGTACTACAGGGAACAATACTAAAGTCTACAGTACTACAGGGAACAATACTAAAGTCTACAGTACTACAGGGAACAATACTAAAGTCTACAGTACTACAGGGAACAATACTAAAGTCTACAGTACTACAGGGAACAATACTAAAGTCTACAGTACTACAGTGTGAACAATACTAAAGTCTACAGTACTACAGTGTGAACAATACTAAAGTCTACAGTACTACAGGGAACAATACTAAAGTCTACAGTACTACAGTGTGAACAATACTAAAGTCTACAGTACTACAGGGAACAATACTAAAGTCTACAGTACTACAGGGAATAATACTAAAGTCTACAGTACTACAGTGTGAACAATACTAAAGTCTACAGTACTACAGTGTGAACAATACTAAAGTCTACAGTACTACAGTGTGAACAATACTAAAGTCTACAGTACTACAGGGAACAATACTAAAGTCTACAGTACTACAGGGAACAATACTAAAGTCTACAGTACTACAGTGTGAACAATACTAAAGTCTACAGTACTACAGTGTGAACAATACTAAAGTCTACAGTACTACAGGGAACAATACTAAAGTCTACAGTACTACAGGGAACAATACTAAAGTCTACAGTACTACAGGGAACAATACTAAAGTCTACAGTACTACAGTGTGAACAATACTAAAGTCTACAGTACTACAGGGAACAATACTAAAGTCTACAGTACTACAGGGAATAATACTAAAGTCTACAGTACTACAGTGTGAACAATACTAAAGTCTACAGTACTACAGGGAACAATACTAAAGTCTACAGTACTACAGTGTGAACAATACTAAAGTCTACAGTACTACAGGGAACAATAGTAAAGTCTACAGTACTACAGTGTGAACAATACTAAAGTCTACAGTACTACAGGGAACAATACTAAAGTGTACAGTACTACAGTGTGAACAATACTAAAGTCTACAGTACTACAGGGAACAATACTAAAGTCTACAGTACTACAGTGTGAACAATACTAAAGTCTACAGTACTACAGTGTGAACAATACTAAAGTCTACAGTACTACAGTGTGAACAATACTAAAGTCTACAGTACTACAGGGAACAATACTAAAGTGTACAGTACTACAGTGTGAACAATACTAAAGTCTACAGTACTACAGGGAACAATACTAAAGTCTACAGGACTGCAGGGAACAATACTAAAGTCTACAGTACTACAGTGTGAACAATACTAAAGTCTACAGTACTACAGGGAACAATACTAAAGTCTACAGTACTATAGTGTGAACAATACTAAAGTCTACAGTACTACAGTGTGAACAATACTAAAGTCTACAGTACTACAGTGTGAACAATACTAAAGTCTACAGTACTACAGTGTGAACAATACTAAAGTCTACAGTACTACAGGGAACAATACTAAAGTCTACAGGACTGCAGGGAACAATACTAAAGTCTACAGTACTATAGGGAACAATACTAAAGTCTACAGTACTACAGGGAACAATACTAAAGTCTACAGTACTACAGTGTGAACAATACTAAAGTCTACAGTACTACAGGGAACAATACTAAAGTCTACAGTACTACAGGGAACAATACTAAAGTCTACAGTACTACAGGGAACAATACTAAAGTCTACAGGACTGCAGGGAACAATACTAAGGTCTACAGTACTACAGTGTGAACAATACTAAAGTCTACAGTACTACAGTGTGAACAATACTAAAGTCTACAGTACTACAGGGAACAATACTAAAGTCTACAGTACTACAGTGTGAACAATACTAAAGTCTACAGTACTACAGTGTGAACAATACTAAAGTCTACAGTACTACAGTGTGAACAATACTAAAGTCTACAGTACTACAGGGAATAATACTAAAGTCTACAGTACTACAGTGTGAACAATACTAAAGTCTACAGTACTACAGGGAATAATACTAAAGTCTACAGTACTACAGTGTGAACAATACTAAAGTCTACAGTACTACAGTGTGAACAATACTAAAGTCTACAGTACTACAGGGAACAATACTAAAGTCTACAGTACTACAGTGTGAACAATACTAAAGTCTACAGTACTACAGGGAACAATACTAAAGTCTACAGTACTACAGGGAACAATACTAAAGTCTACAGGACTGCAGGGAACAATACTAAAGTCTACAGTACTACAGTGTGAACAATACTAAAGTCTACAGTACTACAGGGAACAATACTAAAGTCTACAGTACTACAGGGAACAATACTAAAGTCTACAGTACTACAGTGTGAACAATACTAAAGTCTACAGTACTACAGTGTGAACAATACTAAAGTCTACAGGACTGCAGGGAACAATACTAAAGTCTACAGTACTACAGTGTGAACAATACTAAAGTCTACAGTACTACAGGGAACAATACTAAAGTCTACAGTACTACAGTGTGAACAATACTAAAGTCTACAGTACTACAGGGAACAATACTAAAGTCTACAGTACTACAGTGTGAACAATACTAAAGTCTACAGTACTACAGTGTGAACAATACTAAAGTCTACAGTACTACAGTGTGAACAATACTAAAGTCTACAGTACTACAGGGAATAATACTAAAGTCTACAGTACTACAGGGAATAATACTAAAGTCTACAGTACTACAGTGTGAACAATACTAAAGTCTACAGTACTACAGGGAACAATACTAAAGTCTACAGTACTACAGGGAACAATACTAAAGTCTACAGTACTACAGTGTGAACAATACTAAAGTCTACAGTACTACAGGGAACAATACTAAAGTCTACAGTACTACAGTGTGAACAATACTAAAGTCTACAGTACTACAGTGTGAACAATACTAAAGTCTACAGTACTACAGTGTGAACAATACTAAAGTCTACAGTACTACAGGGAATAATACTAAAGTCTACAGTACTACAGGGAATAATACTAAAGTCTACAGTACTACAGGGAACAATACTAAAGTCTACAGTACTACAGGGAACAATACTAAAGTCTACAGTACTACAGGGAACAATACTAAAGTCTACAGGACTGCAGGGAACAATACTAAGGTCTACAGTACTACAGTGTGAACAATACTAAAGTCTACAGTACTACAGTGTGAACAATACTAAAGTCTACAGTACTACAGGGAACAATACTAAAGTCTACAGTACTACAGTGTGAACAATACTAAAGTCTACAGTACTACAGTGTGAACAATACTAAAGTCTACAGTACTACAGTGTGAACAATACTAAAGTCTACAGTACTACAGGGAATAATACTAAAGTCTACAGTACTACAGTGTGAACAATACTAAAGTCTACAGTACTACAGGGAATAATACTAAAGTCTACAGTACTACAGTGTGAACAATACTAAAGTCTACAGTACTACAGTGTGAACAATACTAAAGTCTACAGTACTACAGGGAACAATACTAAAGTCTACAGTACTACAGGGAACAATACTAAAGTCTACAGGACTGCAGGGAACAATACTAAAGTCTACAGTACTACAGTGTGAACAATACTAAAGTCTACAGTACTACAGGGAACAATACTAAAGTCTACAGTACTACAGGGAACAATACTAAAGTCTACAGTACTACAGTGTGAACAATACTAAAGTCTACAGTACTACAGTGTGAACAATACTAAAGTCTACAGGACTGCAGGGAACAATACTAAAGTCTACAGTACTACAGTGTGAACAATACTAAAGTCTACAGTACTACAGGGAACAATACTAAAGTCTACAGTACTACAGTGTGAACAATACTAAAGTCTACAGTACTACAGGGAACAATACTAAAGTCTACAGTACTACAGTGTGAACAATACTAAAGTCTACAGTACTACAGTGTGAACAATACTAAAGTCTACAGTACTACAGTGTGAACAATACTAAAGTCTACAGTACTACAGGGAATAATACTAAAGTCTACAGTACTACAGGGAATAATACTAAAGTCTACAGTACTACAGTGTGAACAATACTAAAGTCTACAGTACTACAGGGAACAATACTAAAGTCTACAGTACTACAGGGAACAATACTAAAGTCTACAGTACTACAGTGTGAACAATACTAAAGTCTACAGTACTACAGGGAACAATACTAAAGTCTACAGTACTACAGTGTGAACAATACTAAAGTCTACAGTACTACAGTGTGAACAATACTAAAGTCTACAGTACTACAGTGTGAACAATACTAAAGTCTACAGTACTACAGTGTGAACAATACTAAAGTCTACAGTACTACAGGGAATAATACTAAAGTCTACAGTACTACAGTGTGAACAATACTAAAGTCTACAGTACTACAGGGAACAATACTAAAGTCTACAGTACTACAGGGAACAATACTAAAGTCTACAGTACTACAGTGTGAACAATACTAAAGTCTACAGTACTACAGGGAACAATACTAAAGTCTACAGTACTACAGGGAACAATACTAAAGTCTACAGTACTACAGTGTGAACAATACTAAAGTCTACAGTACTACAGGGAACAATACTAAAGTCTACAGTACTACAGTGTGAACAATACTAAAGTCTACAGTACTACAGGGAACAATACTAAAGTCTACAGTACTACAGTGTGAACAATACTAAAGTCTACAGTACTACAGGGAACAATACTAAAGTCTACAGTACTACAGTGTGAACAATACTAAAGTCTACAGTACTACAGGGAACAATACTAAAGTCTACAGTACTACAGTGTGAACAATACTAAAGTCTACAGTACTACAGGGAATAATACTAAAGTCTACAGTACTACAGGGAATAATACTAAAGTCTACAGTACTACAGGGAACAATACTAAAGTCTACAGTACTACAGTGTGAACATTACTAAAGTCTACAGTACTACAGTGTGAACAATACTAAAGTCTACAGTACTAGAGGGAACAATACTAAAGTCTACAGTACTACAGTGTGAACAATACTAAAGTCTACAGTACTACAGTGTGAACAATACTAAAGTCTACAGTACTACAGTGTGAACAATACTAAAGTCTACAGTACTACAGTGTGAACAATACTAAAGTCTACAGTACTAGAGGGAACAATACTAAAGTCTACAGTACTACAGTGTGAACAATACTAAAGTCTACAGTACTACAGGGAATAATACTAAAGTCTACAGTACTACAGTGTGAACAATACTAAAGTCTACAGTACTACAGGGAATAATACTAAAGTCTACAGTACTACAGTGTGAACAATACTAAAGTCTACAGTACTACAGTGTGAACAATACTAAAGTCTACAGTACTACAGTGTGAACAATACTAAAGTCTACAGTACTACAGGGAACAATACTAAAGTCTACAGTACTACAGTGTGAACAATACTAAAGTCTACAGTACTACAGGGAACAATACTAAAGTCTACAGTACTTCAGTGTGAACAATACTAAAGTCTACAGTACTACAGTGTGAACAATACTAAAGTCTACAGTACTAGAGGGAACAATACTAAAGTCTACAGTACTAGAGGGAACAATACTAAAGTCTACAGTACTACAGTGTGAACAATACTAAAGTCTACAGTACTACAGTGTGAACAATACTAAAGTCTACAGTACTACAGGGAACAATACTAAAGTCTACAGTACTGCAGTGTGAACAATACTAAAGTCTACAGTACTACAGGGAACAATACTAAAGTCTACAGTACTACAGGGAACAATACTAAAGTCTACAGTACTACAGGGAACAATACTAAAGTCTACAGTACTACAGTGTGAACAATACTAAAGTCTACAGTACTACAGTGTGAACAATACTAAAGTCTACAGTACTACAGGGAATAATACTAAAGTCTACAGTACTACAGGGAATAATACTAAAGTCTACAGGACTGCAGGGAACAATACTAAAGTCTACAGTACTACAGTGTGAACAATACTAAAGTCTACAGTACTACAGGGAATAATACTAAAGTCTACAGTACTACAGTGTGAACAATACTAAAGTCTACAGTACTACAGGGAACAATACTAAAGTCTACAGTACTATAGTGTGAACAATACTAAAGTCTACAGTACTACAGGGAACAATACTAAAGTCTACAGTACTACAGTGTGAACAATACTAAAATCTACAGTACTACAGGGAACAATACTAAAGTCTACAGTACTACAGTGTGAACAATACTAAAGTCTACAGTACTACAGGGAACAATACTAAAGTCTACAGTACTACAGTGTGAACAATACTAAAGTCTACAGTACTACAGGGAACAATACTAAAGTCTACAGTACTTCAGTGTGAACAATACTAAAGTCTACAGTACTACAGTGTGAACAATACTAAAGTCTACAGTACTAGAGGGAACAATACTAAAGTCTACAGTACTAGAGGGAACAATACTAAAGTCTACAGTACTACAGTGTGAACAATACTAAAGTCTACAGTACTACAGTGTGAACAATACTAAAGTCTACAGTACTACAGGGAACAATACTAAAGTCTACAGTACTGCAGTGTGAACAATACTAAAGTCTACAGTACTACAGGGAACAATACTAAAGTCTACAGTACTACAGGGAACAATACTAAAGTCTACAGTACTACAGGGAACAATACTAAAGTCTACAGTACTTCAGTGTGAACAATACTAAAGTCTACAGTACTACAGGGAACAATACTAAAGTCTACAGTACTACAGGGAACAATACTAAAGTCTACAGTACTACAGGGAATAATACTAAAGTCTACAGTACTACAGTGTGAACAATACTAAAGTCTACAGTACTACAGGGAACAATACTAAAGTCTACAGTACTACAGTGTGAACAATACTAAAGTCTACAGTACTACAGGGAATAATACTAAAGTCTACAGTACTACAGTGTGAACAATACTAAAGTCTACAGTACTACAGGGAACAATACTAAAGTCTACAGTACTACAGGGAACAATACTAAAGTCTACAGTACTACAGGGAACAATACTAAAGTCTACAGTACTTCAGTGTGAACAATACTAAAGTCTACAGTACTACAGGGAACAATACTAAAGTCTACAGTACTACAGTGTGAACAATACTAAAGTCTACAGTACTACAGTGTGAACAATACTAAAGTCTACAGTACTACAGTGTGAACAATACTAAAGTCTACAGTACTACAGTGTGAACAATACTAAAGTCTACAGTACTACAGGGAATAATACTAAAGTCTACAGTACTACAGTGTGAACAATACTAAAGTCTACAGTACTACAGTGTGAACAATACTAAAGTCTACAGTACTACAGGGAACAATACTAAAGTCTACAGTACTACAGTGTGAACAATACTAAAGTCTACAGTACTACAGGGAACAATACTAAAGTCTACAGTACTACAGGGAACAATACTAAAGTCTACAGTACTACAGTGTGAACAATACTAAAGTCTACAGTACTACAGTGTGAACAATACTAAAGTCTACAGTACTACAGTGTGAACAATACTAAAGTCTACAGTACTACAGGGAACAATACTAAAGTCTACAGTACTACAGTGTGAACAATACTAAAGTCTACAGTACTACAGTGTGAACAATACTAAAGTCTACAGTACTACAGTGTGAACAATACTAAAGTCTACAGTACTACAGTGTGAACAATACTAAAGTCTACAGTACTACAGGGAATAATACTAAAGTCTACAGTACTACAGTGTGAACAATACTAAAGTCTACAGTACTACAGGGAACAATACTAAAGTCTACAGTACTACAGGGAACAATACTAAAGTCTACAGTACTACAGTGTGAACAATACTAAAGTCTACAGTACTACAGGGAACAATACTAAAGTCTACAGTACTACAGGGAACAATACTAAAGTCTACAGTACTACAGTGTGAACAATACTAAAGTCTACAGTACTACAGGGAACAATACTAAAGTCTACAGTACTACAGGGAACAATACTAAAGTCTACAGTACTACAGGGAACAATACTAAAGTCTACAGTACTACAGTGTGAACAATACTAAAGTCTACAGTACTACAGGGAACAATACTAAAGTCTACAGTACTACAGGGAACAATACTAAAGTCTACAGTACTACAGTGTGAACAATACTAAAGTCTACAGTACTACAGGGAACAATACTAAAGTCTACAGTACTACAGTGTGAACAATACTAAACTCTACAGTACTACAGGGAACAATACTAAAGTCTACAGTACTACAGTGTGAACAATACTAAAGTCTACAGTACTACAGGGAACAATACTAAAGTCTACAGTACTACAGTGTGAACAATACTAAAGTCTACAGTACTACAGTGTGAACAATACTAAAGTCTACAGTACTACAGTGTGAACAATACTAAAGTCTACAGTACTACAGGGAACAATACTAAAGTCTACAGTACTACAGTGTGAACAATACTAAAGTCTACAGTACTACAGGGAATAATACTAAAGTCTACAGTACTACAGTGTGAACAATACTAAAGTCTACAGTACTACAGTGTGAACAATACTAAAGTCTACAGTACTATAGTGTGAACAATACTAAACTCTACAGTACTACAGGGAACAATACTAAAGTCTACAGTACTACAGTGTGAACAATACTAAAGTCTACAGTACTACAGGGAACAATACTAAAGTCTACAGTACTACAGTGTGAACAATACTAAAGTCTACAGTACTACAGTGTGAACAATACTAAAGTCTACAGTACTACAGTGTGAACAATACTAAAGTCTACAGTACTACAGGGAACAATACTAAAGTCTACAGTACTACAGTGTGAACAATACTAAAGTCTACAGTACTACAGGGAACAATACTAAAGTCTACAGTACTACAGGGAACAATACTAAAGTCTACAGTACTACAGTGTGAACAATACTAAAGTCTACAGTACTACAGGGAACAATACTAAAGTCTACAGTACTACAGTGTGAACAATACTAAAGTCTACAGTACTACAGGGAACAATACTAAAGTCTACAGTACTACAGTGTGAACAATACTAAAGTCTACAGTACTACAGGGAATAATACTAAAGTCTACAGTACTACAGTGTGAACAATACTAAAGTCTACAGTACTACAGGGAATAATACTAAAGTCTACAGTACTACAGTGTGAACAATACTAAAGTCTACAGTACTACAGGGAACAATACTAAAGTCTACAGTACTACAGTGTGAACATTACTAAAGTCTACAGTACTACAGTGTGAACAATACTAAAGTCTACAGTACTAGAGGGAACAATACTAAAGTCTACAGTACTACAGTGTGAACAATACTAAAGTCTACAGTACTACAGTGTGAACAATACTAAAGTCTACAGTACTACAGGGAACAATACTAAAGTCTACAGTACTACAGTGTGAACAATACTAAAGTCTACAGTACTACAGTGTGAACAATACTAAAGTCTACAGTACTACAGGGAACAATACTAAAGTCTACAGTACTACAGTGTGAACAATACTAAAGTCTACAGTACTACAGGGAACAATACTAAAGTCTACAGTACTACAGTGTGAACAATACTAAAGTCTACAGTACTACAGGGAACAATACTAAAGTCTACAGTACTACAGTGTGAACAATACTAAAGTCTACAGTACTACAGTGTGAACATTACTAAAGTCTACAGTACTACAGTGTGAACAATACTAAAGTCTACAGTACTACAGTGTGAACATTACTAAAGTCTACAGTACTACAGTGTGAACAATACTAAAGTCTACAGTACTAGAGGGAACAATACTAAAGTCTACAGTACTACAGTGTGAACAATACTAAAGTCTACAGTACTAGAGGGAACAATACTAAAGTCTACAGTACTACAGTGTGAACAATACTAAAGTCTACAGTACTACAGTGTGAACAATACTAAAGTCTACAGTACTACAGGGAACAATACTAAAGTCTACAGTACTACAGTGTGAACAATACTAAAGTCTACAGTACTACAGGGAACAATACTAAAGTCTACAGTACTACAGGGAACAATACTAAAGTCTACAGTACTTCAGTGTGAACAATACTAAAGTCTACAGTACTACAGGGAACAATACTAAAGTCTACAGTACTACAGTGTGAACAATACTAAAGTCTACAGTACTACAGGGAACAATACTAAAGTCTACAGTACTAGAGGGAACAATACTAAGGTCTACAGTACTACAGTGTGAACAATACTAAAGTCTACAGTACTACAGGGAACAATACTAAAGTCTACAGTACTACAGGGAACAATACAGTAATAACATCAACGATACTGAGGTTAACAATACGTAAGTCATCAGTAGTAAGGTTTACAGTACTATAATTCTGAAGTAAACAAAACTAAAGCTGGATTAAAATAGCAAGAGCACCTAAAGTGTCTAGTAATAATAGGACTGTTGATATCAAAGATTCACCACTAGCTTAAAGCAAAGAGATATCGAACCTGATTTTATACCTGGTCCTGGCTAGCCAGAGTTTAAAATCATTTTGTTTTACATCCGAGTGTACATCTCGCGACTCACGGGCTCAGCACTTTCTTCGAGTGCATATGAGTGCCTGGCACACGTATAGGGTTTAACAATCAATCAGCAACCCAAACATCTATTCAGAGTAGGATTATAATCATTCAGCAGGCCACAGACTCCAGCAGTGCGAGGGAAGTGCACCGGGGCCGGTGCAGGAGAATAAGCGTGTGTCATTATTGATCTGAAAAGAAAATGCAATCACACCCATTCGCTGTGGTTATTTTATGCACATTTGCTTTGAGTGCTCATTAGAAGAGTGCTTGTTGGCTTAGGTGCAGTCCAAAACCCTGGCATGGTCCCTCTCTCTCTCTCTCTCTCTCTCTCTCTCTCTCTCTCTCTGACAGGCTTCCAAGGTTTCAGGCACCATATAAAAATGAGTGTGCTCTCTGACACCTTATGTGCACTTCAAACTGACAGATGGTTTTAGAAATTAGGAAGCAGCAGCTCCATGGGAAACCTGTTTCACAGCGTAATAAAATACATAATTGTGTGTGTGTGTGTGTGTGTGTGTGTGTGCAAGAGAGAGAGAGAGAGAGAGAGAAAGAGAGAGAGATAATCAGACAGGATCACAATAGCCTGCTATTTCAGGGATCACGTCCTTATGGCAATTTGAAGATATATAAAAATACTAGGCTATGATATTACATAGTAATCATATATAATGTTGTATTTTATATCCTATTGTATGCAAGTGAGCATTCTGCAGTGTGAGATGAAGTAGGTGATGGTGCATGCTCTCAAAATGAACCTTCTGCTGCCACCTAGTGAGCATTTTCACAGGGTCTATGTCAAATGATGGCACCACTGAGTTCATTAAGTTCATCATCCACATAAACTGTAACTATAGGCTTATTTCTGCAGCTCCATCTACGGGTAGTCGTCTATTATTGACAGACTGGCGCTGGATTTATCACCTGTATTTTTATGCTTTTTATAAAACACCGCTTCAGTGCTGTAACTAGTTGTGAGAAAGGAGGCATAACATTATGACCACCTGCCTAATATTGTGTTGGTCCCCCTTTGGCCCTTTTAAACAGCCCTGACCTGTAGTTCTGAGTGGATATTTAGTATGTCTGTGAATGTGTCTGTGGGATGTTTGTGGATGTTTGGGGTATTTAGAAAGAATCTTTGGGGTATTTATAAGTGGATATTTAGGATGTCTCTGGATTGTGGGATGTTTGGAGTGTTTGTGTTTGTTTGGGGTATTTGTGGGTGGATATTTTGGGTGTTTGTGGGTGTTTGTGATCGGATATTTGGGATGTTTGTGAATGTTTGATGTATTTCGAAAGGATCTTTGGGGTATTTGTGGGTGGCTGTTTGTAAGTGTTTGGGGTATTGATGAGTGCATATTTGGGGTATTTGTGAATGGATATTTACAATGTCTGTGGATGTTCTGGATGTTTGTAGATTTGTTTGTGGATGTTTGATGTATTTATGAGTAGGTGTTTTGGTCGGTGTTTGGGGTCATTATTAGTGGATATTTGTGCTGTTTGTGGGTGTTTAGGGCATTTATGAGTGGATATTTGGTGTGTTTGTGGTGTTTGTGGATGTCTGTGGTATTTATGAGTGGATATTTGTGGTGTTTGTGGATGTTTAGGGCATTTATGAGTGGATATTTGTGGTGTTTGTGGATGTCTGTGGTATTTATGAGTGGATATTTGTGGTGTTTGTGGATGTTTAGGGCATTTATGACTGGATATTTGTGGTGTTTGTGGATATCTGTGGTATTTATGAGTGGATATTTGTGGTGTTTGTGGGTGTTTAGGGCATTTATGAGTGGATATCTGTGGTGTTTGTGGGTGTTTAGGGTATTTATGAGTGGATATCTGTGGTGTTTGTGGGTGTTTAGGGTATTTATGAGTGGATATTTGGTGTGTTTGTGGTGTTTGTGGATGTCTGTGGTATTTATGAGTGGATATTTGGTGTGTTTGTGGTGTTTGTGGATGTATGTGGTATTTATGAGTGGATATTTGGTGTGTTTGTGGTGTTTGTGGGTGTTTAGGGTATTTATGAGTGGATATTTGTGGTGTTTGTGGGTGTTTAGGGTATTTATGAGTGGATATTTGTGGTGTTTGTGGGTGTTTAGGGTATTTATGAGTGGATATCTGTGGTGTTTCTGGGTGTTTAGGGTATTTATGAGTGGATATTTGTGGTGTTTCTGGGTGTTTAGGGTATTTATGAGTGGATATCTGTGGTGTTTGTGGATGTTTAGGGTATTTATGAGTGGATATTTGGTGTGTTTGTGGTGTTTGTGGATGTCTGTGGTATTTATGAGTGGATATTTGGTGTGTTTGTGGGTGTTTAGGGTATTTATGAGTGGATATTTGGTGTGTTTGTGGATGTTTGGGGTATTTATGAGTGAATATTTGGTGTGTTTGTGGGTGTCTGTGGTATTTATCAGTGGATATTTGGTGTGTTTGTGGGTGTTTGTGGGTATTTGGGGGTATTTATGAATGGATATTTGGTGTGTTTGTGGGTATTTGGGGTATTTATGAATGGATATTTGGTGTGTTTGTGGGTATTTGGGGTATTTGTGAATGGATATTTGGTGTGTTTGTGGGTATTTGGGGTATTTATGAATGGATATTTGGTGTGTTTGTGGGTATTTGGGGTATTTGTGAATGGATATTTGGTGTGTTTGTGGGTATTTGGGGTATTTGTGAGTGGATATTTAGTGTGTTTGTGGATGTTTGTGGGTGTTTGGGGTATTTATGAATGGATATTTGGGGTGTTTGGGGTATTTATGAATGGATTTTTGATGTGTTTGTGGATGTTTGTGGGTATTTGGGGTAGTTCATTCATTCATTCATTGTCTATACCCGCTTATTCCTAGGATTCCTAGGGTCACGGGGGTCTGCTGGAGCCTATCCCAGTGCACATAGGGCGAAAGGCAGGGGTACACCCTGGACAGGTCTCCAGTCCATCGCAGGGCCTATTTGGGGTAGTTATGAACGGACATTTGGGGTGTTTGGGGATTTGAATTTTAAGGACTGTTTGTGGGTGTTGGTGGAGGTATCTTCTACATGCACAGTTTCCTATGCCTTGTGTATTTCTGATAAATATAAAAAGCCTGGTTTATTTCTCACATTGTCTACACAAAGTGAGACATTTACTTTTTTACAAACCTGTAAAGTTTAACCCAAAGTGACCCAGCTATCATTATAACCCAAATCCATGACCTCAGTCCCTGTTTTCAGTCAATACTTTCCACACTGTGTCTGATAAAGGTCTAATTTCCGCTCCTAAATGTGGCAGAGGGTTGGAGGTAATGACTTTACCCAGCGTCTACATATTTACTCTGTTAAATAATGTTGTGAAATGACCTTTAAATAATATCTCTGTCCCTTATTCCTGCATGAACCATGACAGTCCCAATGTCTTTATGGTTGTTTAATACATCTGGAAGTTTTTAATGACATCCAAGAAAAGCTCGGCTTTACAGCTGGCTCCAGTCAAGACAAGGTGCCAAATACTAAAACACTGTCTGTAGAAGGAACTCGGGAGAAAACAGAGCCCAGAACTTTTGATCTGTTGCTCAAATGAGTTGAAGTGGTGATGTTAGACCTCAGGGAGAAATGAAAAGACGTTTGTGCCATTTGACTTCCTTCCGTTCCCCAGTCTACAGCCTTAGACATGGCCTGAGACAGGTTGTAATAGATAAGCCAGTGGATTTAGCTCCTGTGCCTTTTACAAACTCTAGCGCTGGAGTGTGTTCCACTTGAAACATTATCACTTGGCCATGCTGTATTACCAACAGCTTCCAGGATGAGGGATTTGAAAAGTAATCTTTTCTCTCGAGATGTCAGCCAAGACTTTCTCAGCGGATATGATCCACTGCTGGAACTAATCAAAGTTTTGGGGTTAGTGTTCACACAGCAACAGCGACACACTGGACAGGAGGTGTGTAAAGAGGTAAAATCCTGTGGTGAAGCTAGTGTTACTCAACCCGTAGGTGAAAGTCTGCTTAACTGGACTGGTGACCACCCCAAGGTTTTCAGGGCTAGAATTTATCTCCTCGGGGTCTTCATCTGGTTTCGGATACCAGCTCACTAACTGCCCAGAAGTGTGTGTCAGAGATCTAGTCTTGGAGCATCACCATAAGATAACTTGGGTGGTTGTATTTTAGACAGTCAATTCAGCCAAAACCAAGAAGACAAGAAAACGCTTTGATCTTAAAGAAACGTCTTTTCACTTTTTCCTTCCTTTTCTCCAAGAAATATGTACTTTATAAAACATATATGAGTAAAAGAAGAAAAAAAAGAGGGAAAAAAAACTAATACAGATCGATGTAAAATAAATAAATAAATAAATAAATAAATCTTCTTCTTTCGGCTTTTCCCTTCAGGGTTGGCCACAGCGAATCATCTCTCTCCGCCTATCCCTCTCTTCTGCATCCTCAACACTAGCTTCATATCCTCATTTATTACATCCATATACCTCCTCTTTGGCCTTCCTCTTTGCCTCTTGCCTGGCAGCTCCATGTCCAACATTCTCCTACCAATATACTCACTCTCCCTCCTCTGGACATGTCCAAACCATCTTAATCTGTCCTCCCTAACTCTGTCCCCCAAACGTCCAACATGAGCCGTCCCTCTGATGTACTCATTCCTAATCCTGTCCAACCGTGTCACTCCCAAAGAGAACCTCAACATCTTCAGCTCTGCTACCTCCAGCTCTGACTCCTGTCTCTTCCTCAGTGACCCTGTCTCTAAACCATACAGCATGGCTGGTCTTGTACAGATAAAGACAGAAAGAAAGAAAGAAAGAAAGAAAGAAAGAAAGAAAAATGTAATTAATAATAAATCATTTAAATCTGAATTTTATGCTTTTTTAATGTTTTTGTTTAACCAGTGTCGACGTTAATGAATTACAAGTTATGTGTGTGTGTGTGTTTGAGAATAAACAGGTCATGACAGTGTTTGCTTGGAAACTGGACTTTTTGATGAGATTTATTTCCTTTTTATAACATTTCAAAGTTGCAAACTAGCAGTGAAGTGAAGCGGCTTGTTTTGGAGAAGAAATGCAAATGGCGGAACTGACAGGTAAAGCCATTCATTTATCTTGCATCGTCATGGCAACCACCAGAGACCCATAAAATACATTGCGAATTCTCGCGATACTTCACAACCGCTGAGCCTCAAGAGTTTGGTAATTAAAACGTTCAATTGCCCTTCCATTATAATACTAAAGTATACATTATACAGTATATATTATTAAATAACCTACTAGGGCTACACCAGAATACAGGACATTTTAAACGCTTCATCATTTTCGCCTGAATGATTCTCTACAGGTATCGCGGGAATGTCCTCACTCCGTCACGTGACTTCTCCTCACGCTCTCTTATCAGGGAAGACGAGTCACGTGATTTCTCAGGCAGACCTGTTACCATGGAGATTCGGTTTGACTGATGCACGGCTCGGATCCGACAGAGCATCGAGACTGCGTTTCTGCATGAAAATTAACCAAATAAAAACAGCAATTAAAGCAACAAAGGTCAGGATCGGTGAGTAGAAAGCGTTGTCTAGCTGTGAAATGTCTGAGATGTTAAAGGGAAGAGGGATTTAGCGCGTGAAATCGTGTCAATGTAGCCGCATTAACGGGTGCACGCGCTGCTGATTAATGTTAGGGGTTGATTTCCTTCAACTTGATAAAACTAACATGTCTTCATATTTTACAAGAAAACATTTAACTATGATCTTTAATCGGATGTTTGTTGTATTTGTTAAATGTCGTCATGCTCTTTAGTGCAGGGGTTCACAAACTTTTACATCCAGGGACATTCATTCAATTAGTCTAATATTAGTCTCAACTGTGTGTATAAACATATTTATTTATTAGATCTATAAGCTTTTTATTTACAGATTTTCCACCCTGCAGTCTACTGAAAGACTTTTACAAATATTACATAAACAGCACTTCGATTTGGATTAACTCTATTCATTTCCCAGTTAATTAGGATTTAATTAATAAGAAAATACACCAACCAGGCATAACATTATGACCACCTGCCTGATATTGTGTTGGTCCCCCATTTTGCTGCCAAAACAGCCCTGACCCGTCATATACTGTGTATTCTGACACCTTTCTATCAGAACCAGCATTAACTTCTTCAGCAACTTAAACAACAGTAGCTCGTCTGTTGGATCTGACCACACAGGCCAGCCTTCTCTCCCCACGTGCATCAATAAGCCTTGGCCCATCCATGACCCTGTCACTGGTTCACCAATGTTCCTTCCTTGGACCACTTTTGATAGATACTGACCACTGCAGGCCGGGAACACCCCACAAGAGCTGGAGTTTTGGAGAGGTCCAGTGGTCTAGCCATCACAATTCGGCCCTTTGTCAAACTCGCTCAAATCCTTACACTTGTCCATTTTTTTTGCTTCTAACATCAACTTTGAGGACAAAATGTTCACTTGCTGCCTAATATATCCCACCCACTAACAGGTGCCATGATGAGGAGATCATCAGTGTTATTCACTTCACCTGGCAGTGGTCATAATGTTATGCCAGATTGGTGTATATATAATAATAACAGCTTTTTGAGAGTGATCTCCATTACTGCAATATATTCTTTATATATATATATATATATATATATATATATATATATATATATATATATATATATAAGAGCCGATTAGTTTACGCTTTCCAGGTGCCAGAGATGGTTTTCGTCTCCTAGCAAACAGCTGAGAAGGCAAAGAAACCCAGTACTGTGCTGAGTGAACATTTCCAGTGTTGTGATATCATTATCTTCAGCCACATCAGGCCTTTCTGCAGCACTGTGTTTAAGTGTGTAACGTAGAGGATGATGCGTGATCGCAGGTACGCTACGTCTGTAATGAACGTCTCCTGCGTTTCCTCCGCAGACGAGAGTTTCCTCACTCTGGCTGCTGCGAGACGGCAGAATGCAGTTCGCTCCTCCGGTCAGCAAGAACAGGATCATCTCCACGTTTCCCAGGGTAAAGAGTCAAGAGTCTGATTTACCAGAACTGAATCTTAACATGTTTTTCTTTACAGGAAGGAATATATAATAAAATATTTTTTTTATAATGTCATAATATTTGTGAGTATAATCTGTGCAAATCATAGGTTGTTGCTATAGTAACAGCTCATTCATAAAGTGAGTGCTCCATGTAATTGATAAGTCAACAAAGAATATATAACATAGGTGTCAGTATATTAGCCTCACATCTCCATGGGTTGGAGGTTCGATTCCTGTCTCTGCCCTGTGTTTGTGGAGTTCTCCCTGTGTTTTAGGGGTTTCCTCTGGGTTCTCCGCCCCCCCCAGCGTCTCTAACAAGGAGGCTAAAGACTCCAGCCTCTAGGCTCAGTCGCTAGCTCGCCTCCTGAGATCAGGGGAGTGAGGTTTACCTGCACAGCACCTACTGCTGGCCTGTTACACTCACCCCCCTAAACCTCACTCTTATCTGGGTCACGGCACCAATGTAAGGAAGGAGTCTCCAGTATCAGTGCTTTGTAACATGTTTTCCGCTATAATAACCAAGTTATTAGACTTGTAGTGTCTCACTAACATAATAAGCTTCATTGTCATTATCTACATGAAGGAGGCTGATGAAGGAAGGACTGTTTATAACGTAGCTGCTGTAACGTAAGTGAGAACTTGTTTCATAGGCATCACAGTGCATGTTAATAAATGAGTGTAAACGAAGAGAGCGGAGAAAAATGAAACAGAGACTTAAGATCGTCTCCTGAAGGCTTAGTTTGGAAATCGTACAGTAATACAGCTCAGCCACTGCAGCACTTCATCCACCACAGACACACACAAACACACAGGGCACCATTACTTTTATCCTAATGGAATGGCTAATCTCATTTCGTATCGGGTTGCTTGCTTTCAAGCCGTTCTTAGCAGACGAACGAATTTCGGAAAACGTCAATAAACTCAAGGTGGAGGTAAAATCAGACGGTGATTCTGTATCTAAGAGAAGTATAGATTTCTGGTGTAGGAGAAATACATTTCTTTGTATCCAGATTGATTAATGAGGCCTAATGTTTGACTCTGTTCATACTCAAGCTAGCTAATGTTAGTGTTTATATATCCACCTGCATTTGTGTGTGTGTGTTGCAGTGTTATAATCCACAAGCATGTCTACAGATGAAGGAAGACTGGAGCTTGAAAGCTAAACAGACTTTTAAAGACCGAGGCAGCAGACAGCAGAGGTGAGAGCCGCCATTTATCTAATCAGATGTTTATTTTGATCGAGTGCATCAGCATCACTTCCTGCGTCTAGAGTCAGACTACCTAGCAGTTTTGCAGTACTCCAGACCTGTCCTGAAACCACAGATCGATGACCTCAGTCTGCTCATAAACTCATACAATAATAACAATAAGAACAATCATTTAAAGGAGGACAACTGTTCTATTTTCTGTTTAAGTCTGGACCGATTGAAGATGTCGAAAGCCGTCGTCGTTGGAGACCTGAACGTAGGGAAGACCTGCTTGATTAACAGGTCTGTGATCCTGAGAGCTGAAATGAAATGTGTAGTGATGTGGAAATGAATTGGCTGCAGTCTGTGAAGCGGTGTGTTTTCTGGATCATAAATGCTTTAGGTTCTGTAAAGACGCTTTCGATCGTGACTACAAGGCCACCATCGGGGTCGACTTCGAAATCGAGCGGTTCGAAATCTGCGGGCTTCCCTTCTCCCTCCAGATGTGAGTGCTGCTTCTTTCATCACAGCTTCACACACAGAGAGGATGAAAAAGCATATAGTGACTTAATCAGGAACTTCACATAAAACTTCACTACCTTTTTATTTGATAAAGCTAGTGACAGTGAAGTGAGATTTTTCACCATTAAATGAATCAGCCAATCATGTGACTGTATGCATTTGCATGCCATGAAACAGCAGTTTGCCAGGAGAAGGAGGTGGAGTTTGTAGTATTGGGGGCGTGTCCAATCTGCATATTCATAACTAGATTTCTTAATAAGGTTGCCTTTACTGAGAATTTTGTGTTTCAATTTCTCAACCCAATCCCAGCTTTCTATCTTTTCTGACTCCACGTTAAATGTTTTCTTCCCCTCGTAGCTGGGACACTGCCGGTCAGGAGAAGTTTAAATGCATTGCCGCAGCGTATTACAGAGGAGCTCAGGGTACGAGACTCATCCATCATTATTATTACTCCACATGTCACAGACGCCTCACACGCTCCAACACAATCTCAACACAGTACATCATTCGCTCTGTGTTTTTTCCAACAGTGATCGTCACCGTGTTCGACATGACAGACATTAAAACACTGGAAAACACCAAGTAAGTCTTCAAAGAGAACATGGTTCGGCTGGGATTTTATAAACAACCCGGAATCATGTGACACTGTGTGCTGTAAAGTGACAAGGTCTTTGAACACTAAACAGTGTCTGAAGAGGTTTAGTCTCATGTGTAGAGGTTCTGTGCCAGTTGTACAGGTTGTGAGCCAGTTGTGGAGGTTCTGTAACAGTTGTAGGGGTTCTGTGCCAGTTGTGGAGGTTCTGTAACAGTTGTAGAGGTTCTGTGCCAGTTGTAGGGGTTCTGTGCCAGTTGTGGAGGTTCTGTAACAGTTGTAGAGGTTCTGTGCCAGTTGTAGGGGTTCTGTGCCAGTTGTAGAGGTTGTGAGCCAGTTGTAGAGGTTGTGAGCCAGTTGTAGAGGTTCTGTGCCAGTTTGAATGGTTTTATACCAGTTATACAGGTTCTGTGCCAGTTATAGAGGTTGTTAGCCAGTTGTAGAGGTTCTGTACCAGTTGTAGAGGTTCTGTGCCAGTTATAGAGGTTCTATGCCAGTTGTAGAGGTTCTGTGCCAGTTATAGAGGTTCTATGCCAGTTGTAGAGGTTCTGTACCAGTTGTAGAGGTTCTATGCCAGTTGTAGAGGTTCTGTACCAGTTATAGAGGTTCTATGCCAGTTGTAGAGGTTCTGTGCCAGTTATAGAGGTTCTATGCCAGTTGTAGAGGTTCTGTACCAGTTGTAGAGGTTCTGTACCAGTTGTAGAGGTTCTGTACCAGTTGTAGAGGTTCTGTACCAGTTGTAGAGGTTCTATGCCAGTTGTAGAGGTTCTGTGCCAGTTATAGAGGTTCTGTGCCAGTTATAGAGGTTCTATGCCAGTTGTAGAGGTTCTGTGCCAGTTATAGAGGTTCTGTGCCAGTTATAGAGGTTCTATGCCAGTTGTAGAGGTTCTGTGCCAGTTATAGAGGTTCTGTGCCAGTTGTAGAGGTTCTATGCCAGTTGTAGAGGTTCTG
>NC_080725.1:20385000-20405000 GCF_019097595.1 Hemibagrus wyckioides
GTTTTCCTGTACCTCTTCCTCCTCCTCCTTTTCCTTCTTCTCCTCCTACTTCTCTTCCTGCTTGTTTTCCTGTACCTCTTCCTCCTCCTCCTTTTCCTTCTTCTCTTCCTCCTCCACTTTCTGCTGTTCTTCCTACTCCTCTTCTTCCCACTTCTCCTCTTCCTTCTTTTCTTCCTGCTCTTTTCCTACTCCTCTTCCTACTTCTCTTCCTGCTCTTCTTCCTTCTCCTCTTCCTGCTCCTCTTTCTCCTCCTCCTCCTTTTCCTTGTCCTCTCCCTACTCCTTTTCCTGCTCTTCCTCCTCCTCCTTCCTCTTCTTCCTCTTCTTCTATATACATTTTCAGCATGTTACACATTTTGCAACACTTTATTTCATTTCGGGTGAAATTAATACCTCAGTGTGTTTTTGTGTGCTCAGATTAAAAGAGCTCGACTCATACCTGCAGCCGGAGCTGAGTGGTGGTTGATGTTTCTTCTGCTAAGTCGGAGTCTGTAAGTTCTGGAGAGAAAATGACCGTCACCACCAAAACCAAAACCTACAAACTGGTCGTCCATAAGAAGGGCTTTGGAGGGAGCGGTGAGTTCCTGTGCTCCATTCTGTACATCCCTCATGCTCACGAGAGAGCTTCATGCGTATCTGCCTTGTGATTGGTCAGAGTGAGGTTTAGGTTAGCTCCGCCCACTTTACACTGACATTGAAAGCCATGTATATGTTGAAACATCACCATCAGAATGATTTTAAAGCATGACCGATGATTATCACAGTGTGTATAAACCTTGGCCACGGAAATCCCTGTTTCTCATTAGCTTGTGTTGCTGTAACCATGACAACGTGGACAAATAACGATAAATTAAAGATGTTAAAAACCCCAAATTCACATTTTTGGTCTTCACTTTTACATATCACGTACACTGAGGATCAGAGAAGCTCCTGGTTGAAGCTCCAGGAAGTTCAGTGCGATAATTATGACATCTCTTTCCTCTTACAGATGATGAGCTGATGATGAACCCGAAGGTGTTTCCTCAGGTTAAACTGGGGGACATTGTGGAGATCGCACACCCCAATGATGAATACAGGTGAGAGAGAAACCACATGTCCTTCAGATCATCAGTGTCTGTGTTTCTGATGCTGTTGGATGTGACGTTGTTGTGAGCTGATTTTGTCATCAGTTAGTCCTGATGACTGAGTTAGACTGATTTCTGTGCTGTGGTTTGTCTCTAGCCCGCTCCTGCTCCAGGTGAAAAGCCTGAAAGAAGACCTGCAGAAAGGTACGAACTCATGGCTGTGGATTTCACTGAAAAGAACAACTTTATATACAGTCTGGGACGCTGACAAACAATCCTAAAGACCTAGAAACACCAACAAACGTCTAGAAACACCTTAAATAATTCAGATACACATAAACACCTCAAATACCCAGGAACACCACCAAACGTCTAGAAACAACTTAAATGTGGGATGTGGTAGCTTAGTGGTTAAGGTGTTGGACTACTGATCAGAAGATTGTGAGTTTGAATCCCAGGTCCACCAAGCTGCCACTGCCCCTGAGCAAGGCCCTTAATTGTAAGTCGCCGTCGATGAAGGCATCTGCCAAATGCCGTAAATGTAAATACTCAAAAACACCTCAAATACTGAGACAAACCACCAAATATCCAGAAACACCTTAAATACCCCAAACACCCCGAAACACCTTAAATACCTCAGATACCCAGCAATACCACCAAACACCCAGAAACACCTCTAATACATAGATACCCAGAATATCCAGGAACTAACGCCTTAATATAAACGCCTCCTGACCAAGCCGAACGTCTACATTCAGTACATGATGCTAATCCTCGTGTTCTTTGGTGTTCATAGAGACGATCAGCGTGGACCAGACCGTCGCTCAGGCCTTCAAGCTTCGCGCGTATCAGGATGTTATCATCAACATTGTGGATCCTAAGGTCACACACTTCACCTTCACAGTGATGGGTTTAAGGCTAGGAAGCTAGCTATAAGGCTGATTTAGCTAACATCTAGGAGACGTTTGTGAGCACTAGTTAGCATGAATAATTAGCTACGTTAAATGATTCCTCTAAACAAGTGTGTGTGATTCAGCACCTTCTTGTGCTGTAATGTAAAAGAAGTGTGTGTGTGTGTGTGTGAGACAGGACGTGACCCTGGATCTGGTAGAGCTTACCTTCAAAGACCAGTACATCGGTCGAGGGGACATGTGGAGACTGAAGAAGAGTCTGGTGAGTTCATCGTATCGATTCACTTCATGTAGGTGAATCGAATTGATTCAGAAGAGTCGAATCACTTTCTCACTGAACTCGGATCTCGGAAGCAGACCGGGTGAGAACACGAAGCTCGGGTCTGAGAACTGACGTAGTTTCGATTTGACAAATACCCCAAACACCACCAAACACCCACAAATACCCCAAACACCACCAAACACCCACAAATACCCCAAACACCCACAAATACCCCAAACACCACCAAACACCCACAAATACCCCAAACACCCACAAATACCCCAAACACCACCAAACACCCACAAATACCCCAAACACCACCAAACATCCACAAATACCCCAAACACCCACAAATACCCCAAACACCCACAAATACCCCAAACACCACCAAACATCCACAAATCCCCCAAACACCACCAAACACCCACAAATACCCCAAACACCACCAAACACCCACAAATACCCCAAACACCACCAAACATCCACAAATCCCCCAAACACCACCAAACACCCACAAATACCCCAAACACCACTAAACATCCACAAATACCCCAAACACCACCAAACATCCACAAACACCCACAAATACCCCAAACACCACCAAACATCCACAAATCCCCCAAACACCCACAAATACCCCAAACACCACCAAACATCCACAAATCCCCCAAACACCCACAAATACCCCAAACACCACTAAACATCCACAAATCCCCCAAACTCCACCAAACACCCACAAATCCCCCAAACACCACCAAACATCCACAAATCCCCCAAACACCACCAAACATCCACAAATACCCCAAACACCACCAAACACCCACAAATACCCCAAACACCACCAAACATCCACAAACACCCACAAATACCCCAAACACCACCAAACATCCACAAATCCCCCAAACACCCACAAATACCCCAAACACCACCAAACACCCACAAATACCCCAAACACCACCAAACACCCACAAATACCCCAAACACCCACAAATACCCCAAACACCACCAAACATCCACAAATCCCCCAAACACCACCAAACACCCACAAATACCCCAAACACCACTAAACATCCACAAATCCCCCAAACACCACCAAACACCCACAAATACCCCAAACACCACCAAACATCCACAAATACCCCAAACACCACACTGTAAAAAAATCTCATAAAAAAACGGTCAAATCACTGGCAGCAGCGGCTGCCAAACAAAAACTGTAAAATTAAAGTAAAATACGTTCATTCAAATAAATAAAATCATTTTACATACATTTTTCTTAAATATTTTACAGAAAAACACTGTAATTTTACGGATTTTTCCTTTACTATTATGAACCACTACTGTCAATAAAATGACAGCATTAAATATTTTACAGAAAAAAACTGTAATTTTACAGATGTTTCCTTTATTATTATATGACATCAAATTGACGCCAAAAAATTGTCAAAAAACAAGTCAAAAAAGCAAATCCAATTGACGTCAGCATATTGAGGTCTTATATTGAACACCAAAATAATGACACAAAAGTAATTAAAGTAAGAAATATTTTATTTATCAGGCCCTTTTGGACACTTTCTTAGTCCAAACAGATCCATTTTCTATACCAGCTTTATTCCTAACTAGGGTCACAGGGGTCTGCTGGAGCCTATCCCACCCATAGTCCATCACATCCATAGTCCATCAGTCCATCACAGGGTCACACATATAGACAGACAACCACACCCTTACTTCTGTGTGAGTATTCCAATTTAGAATTACCAACCAACCTAACGTACATGTCGAACCTGGGATTCAAACCCAGGACCTTCTTGTTGTGAGGCAACAGTGCTAACCACTAAACCACCGTGCTGCCCGTGAGACCAAGTGCCTTATAAGAAAAAGTGCTAAACAGCTGAACACCACAAATCCCCCAAACACCACCAAACATCCACAAATACCCCAAACACCACAAATCTCCCAAACACCACCAAACATCCACAAATACCCCAAACACCACCAAACATCCACAAATACCCCAAACACCACAAATCTCCCAAACACCACCAAACATCCACAAATACCCCAAACACCACCAAACATCCACAAATACCCCAAACACCACCAAACATCCACAAATACCCCAAACACCACAAATCCCCCAAACACCACTAAACATCCACAAATACCCCAAACATCCACAAATACCCCAAACACCACCAAACATCCACAAATACCCCAAACACCACCAAACATCCACAAATACCCCAAACACCCACAAATACCCCAAACACCACCAAACATCCAGAAATACCCCAAACATCCACAAATACCCCAGACACCACAAATCCCCCAAACACCACCAAACATCCACAAATACCCCAAACACCACAAATCCCCCAAACACCACCAAACATCCACAAATACCACAAACACCACCAAACATCCAGAAATACCCCAAACATCCACAAATACCCCAGACACCACAAATCCCCCAAACACCACAAATCCCCCAAACACCACCAAACATCCACAAATACCCCAAACACCACAAATCCCCCAAACACCACCAAACATCCACAAATCCCCCAAACACCACCAAACATCCACAAATACCCCAAACACCACAAATCCCCCAAACACTACCAAACATCCACAAATACCCCAAACATCCACAAATACCCCAAACACCACAAATCCCCCAAACACCACCAAACATCCACAAATCCCCCAAACACCACAAATCCCCCAAACACCACCAAACATCCACAAATACCCCAAACATCCACAAATCCCCCAAACACCACAAATACCCCAAACACCACCAAACATCCACAAATACCCCAAACACCACAAATCCCCCAAACACCACCAAACATCCACAAATCCCCCAAACACCACCAAACATCCACAAATCCCCCAAACACCACCAAACATCCACAAATACCCCAAACACCACAAATCCCCCAAATACCACCAAACATCCACAAATCCCCCAAACACCACAAATCCCCCAAATACCACCAAACATCCACAAATCCCCCAAACACCACAAATCCCCCAAACACCACCAAACATCCACAAATCCCCCAAACACCACAAATCCTCCAAACACCACCAAACATCCACAAATACCCCAAACACCACCAAACATCCACAAATACCCCAAACATCCACAAACACCCCAAATATCCACAAATACCCCAAATATCCACAAATACCCCAAACATCCACAAATACCCCAAACATCCACAAACACCCCAAACATCCACAAACACCCCAAACATCCACAAACACCCCAAACATCCACAAACACCCCAAACACCCCAAACATCCACAAATACCCCAAATATCCACAAACACCCCAAACATCCACAAACACCCCAAACATCCACAAATACCCCAAACATCCACAAATACCCCAAACATCCACAAATACCCCAAATATCCACAAATACCCCAAACATCCACAAACACCCCAAACATCCACAAACACCCCAAACATCCACAAACATCCACAAATACCCCAAACATCCACAAATACCCCAAATATCCACAAACACCCCAAACATCCACAAACACCCCAAATATCCACAAATACCCCAAATATCCACAAACACCCCAAACATCCACAAACATCCACAAATACCCCAAACATCCACAAATACCCCAAAAATCCACAAACAACACAAATACCCCAAACATCTACAAACACCAAAATTATTATTATTATTATTTTCCTGCAGGTGAGCACATGTGCTTATGTGACCCAGAAAGTGGAGTTTGCAGGGATCAGGTCAGTCCCACACCATGTTCTTCTTATGTGTTCTGTGTTTCTCCGACTCTCTTCAATGACTTTCTGTGTGTGTGTGTGTGTGTGTGTGTGTGTGTGTGTGTTACACTCCAGGGCTCAGGCAAGTGAGCTGTGGGTAAAAGGCGAGAAGGTCACATGTGGGTACATCAGCGAGGACACTCGGGTGAGGCGCATCTTCACACACTCGAACTCTTTTTAATGTTTCTATAGCAACAACCTAAGTGGTGTGATTTACATGCTTTATGTAGGTCCATGTAGGACATATAAATGACCAACTGTTTCCTTCAGCGGATGACCTTATGGGTCAACTTTTTCTACTCCTTTTCATGGCTGTGAAAGCTAACAAATGTTTCCATAAATACTGAAACATTGCTGATGAGGTTTTTATCCGAATCGTGGTCCATGGCTTGGCCTGTGACCCATCAGAATGTCCTGCTCTGGTCACTAAACCTCTCGAGTCTGGGTCAAGGCAGTGTGATGTTCTGTGCTGCAGGTGGTGTTTCGCTCCAGCTCGGCCATGGTCTACATCTTCATCCAGATGAGCTGCGAGATGTGGGACTTCGACATCTACGGTATAACACTCTCCATCTCCACTCTGTGTGTAGCGTAGGACAGGATTCTGGATCAGAAGCGCAGAAATTAAACAAACAAGACGAGAGCAGCTCAATGTATTAAGGAACTTTAGATGAGAATGTGGGCGTGTCTACGTCCTTATATGGAAATGTATGTAGGGAGAAGTTTAAGTGGGATGTCATTTTAATTAGCAATAATATATTTAAAGATGAAGGAAGGAAGGAAGGAAGGAAGGAAGGAAGGAAGGAAGGACGGAAGGAAGGAAGGAAGGAAGGAAGGAAGGAAGGTTTTTTAAAAAAGAAAGAAAGAAAGGCAGATTTAGAAAGATAGACAGATTTTGAGATAGAAAGAATGATTTTGAAAGAAAGAAAGATTTTAGTAGATAGATAGATAGATAGATAGATAGATGACTGTAAGAAGTTGATGTATGTGTAGTGTCTCTGCATGACGTCTCTGATGTTTTCCTGAATGAAGGTGATCTGTATTTTGAGAAGGCAGTGAACGGGTTCCTCTCTGATCTCTTCACCAAGTGGAAAGTAAGCACTGCTGTTCCTCCATGTTCCCCAGGAGGATTATATTCACCTGGTTATTAACATGAACACTGACCGCAGTTTCATCACGAATGTCTTTAACTCCTCTTAGGAAAAAAACTGCAGTCATGAGGTGACAGTGGTGTTGTTCTCCCGCACTTTCTACGCCGCCAAGACACAAGGTGAGCTTCATACACATCATTACACATCATTACACATTATATACACGTCATATACACTTAATTACATGTAATATACACGTCATATACACCACATATATACGTCATTACACGTCATATACGTCATTACACGTCATATACGTCATTACATATCATTACACGTCATTACACATCATATACACGTCATAGACATGTCATATACACATCTATACGTTATTACGTCATACACGTCATATGCGTCATATACATGTCATATGCACGTCTATACATGTCTAAACACGTCTATACACGTTATTACATCATATACATGATATATACACGTCTATACGTGTCATATACACGTCATATACACATCATTACATGTCTATACATGTCATTATACGTAATTACATGTCATATACATGTCATATACATGTCATACATGTCATATACATCATATACACATCATATATGCGTCATATATACGTCATTACATGTCATATACGTCATATACACATATACGCATCATATACACGTCATATATATCATTACACATCAGATGCACGTCATATACACATCATTACACGCCATATAGGTCATATACACATCATATACGTCATATACGCATCATATACATGTCATTACATGTCAGTACATGTCATTACACGTCATATACACATCATATACACGTCATTACATGTCATACATGTCATATACATCATATACATATCATATACACGTCATTACATGTCATATACGTGTCATATACACATCATATACACGTCATATACGTCAATACACATCATATACACATCATTACACATCGTATACGCGTCATATACACATCATATACGTGTCATATACACGTCATATACGTCAATACACATCATTACACATCATATACGTGTCATATACACGTCATATACGTCAATACACATCATTACACATCATATACGTCATATACACGTCATATACGTCAATACACATCATTACACATCATATACATGTCATATACACGTCATTACACGCCATATACACGTCATATGCGTTATATACGCGTCAGATACGCGTCATATACGTCAATACACATCATATACACATCATTACACATCATATACGTCATATACACGTCATTACACATCATATACGTCATATACACGTCATTACACGTGATTTACTAAACACAGCAATGTGTTGAAGCAGGGAAAAAACAGCTGGTGTTTGTGTGTCACCTGATGGACATTTATCTTCATCTCATCAGATGAGTTTCCCGAGAGCCAGAGAGGAGCCATCAGGCAGGACCATGAGGGACGCTACTACGAGGATTTCTACAGGTTTCTGCACACGGATCACGTGATTATGTTTAAATGATGTTTGTGGTGTCGAGTCTCCTGTGTGATGAAGTGTATCTGGTGCAGAGTGGTGGCTCAGAACGAGAGGAGGGACGAGTGGACGTCTCTGCTGGTCACTATTAAGAAGCTCTTTATCCAGTATCCAGTGCTGGTTCGCCTGAAAGGAGCTGGTATGTGTACACACACACACACACACACACACACATGAATATTACATTCTGGATAAATCTGTGTATTTGTGTGTGTGTGTGAGACAGATGGGTTTCCATGTGGACAGAACTCCACTGCTGTTCAGGGCAATTACCTCGAAGCCATCAACTTATCTTTTAACGGTTTGTGAAATTAATTACCTTCAACTCAGCAGACAAGAGAAAGAAAGAAAGAAAAACGAAGGGAATAAAAAAAGAAAGAAAGAATGAGGGAAAGAAAGAAGGACAGAGGGATAGATAGATAGATAGATAGATAGATAGATAGATAGATAGATAGATAGATAGATAGAAGGCAGGATGGAAGGGATGGGAAAAAAGAAAGCAAGAACAATGGAAGGCCGGAGGGAAGGAAAGAAAGGACAGAGGGAAATAAAGAAAGGAGGACAGAAGAAAAGAAAGAAGGAAGGAAAGATTAGTTTCCACTTGTGTTAAATCCTGATAGAGAAACACAGTGTAATGAGAGCTGTGTGTAGTAAGGTGTGTGTGTGTGTGTGTGTGTATGTGTGTGTTGCAGTTTTTGATAAACATTACATTAACCGGAACTTTGACCGCACTGGTCAGATGTCTGTGGTGATCACACCGGGAGTGGGAGTGTTCGAGGTCGACCGCCTGCTCATGATCCTCACCAAACAGCGCATGATCGACAACGGTGACACACAACACTACACAACTACACAACACACCACACCTTAACACACCTCATCACAACACTACACAACTACACAACACCTTAACACACCTCATCACAACACACAACACTACACAACACACCACACCTTAACACACCTCATCACAACACTACACAACTACACAACACCTTAACACACCTCATCACAACACACAACACTACACAACACACCACACCTTAACACACCTCATCACAACACTACACAACTACACACCACACCTTAACACACCTCATCACAACACACAACACTACACAACACACCACACCTTAACACACCTCATCACAACACTACACAACTACACAACACACCACACCTTAACACACCTCATCACAACACACAACACTACACAACTACACAACACACAACACCTTAACACACCTCATCACAACACTACACAACTACACAACACACCACACCTTAACACACCTCATCACAACACACAACACTACACACCACACCTTAACACACCTCATCACAACACACAACACTACACAACACACCACACCTTAACACACCTCATCACAACACTACACAACACCTTAACACACCTCATCACAGCACACAACACTACACAACTACACAACTTAACACACCTCATCACAACACTACACAACACACAACACCTTAACACACCTCATCACAACACACAACACTACACAACACACCACACCTTAACACACCTCATCACAACACTACACAACACACAACACCTTAACACACCTCATCACAGCACACAACACTACACAACTACACACCTTAACACACCTCATCACAACACTACACAACACACAACACCTTAACACACCTCATCACAACACACAACACTACACAACACACCACACCTTAACACACCTCATCACAACACTACACAACACACAACACCTTAACACACCTCATCACAACACTACACAACACACAACACCTTAACACACCTCATCACAACACACAACACTACACAACTACACAACTTAACACACCTCATCACAACACACAACACACCACACCTTAACACACCTCCTCACAACACACAACACTACACAACACACCACACCTTAACACACCTCATCACAACACACAACACTACACATCTCATCACAACACATTGCAACACATCATACCACATCACACTACACATCATAACACATCACAACACACTGTACATCACACTACACACCACAACACCACACAAAACCACACAACTCAACACAACCTTTCTTTCTTTCTTTCTTTCTTTCTTTTACTTTCTCTCCATATGTACACTGTAATGTAGTCCAGCAATCAGAAGCTGAGCAGAAACAGCAGAACTTCCTGTTTACTTCAAACCCTGAGTGATTGTTGTTGTTGTTGTTGTTGTCCTCGGGCTCTGACGGTCAGGGTGGTGTTGAGTCATGTTATTTTGATTGACAGGTATCGGAGTGGACCTGGTGTGTATGGGAGAGCAGCCGCTTCACGCCGTCCCGCTCTTTAAGGTTTGTGACTTAAACATTTATCAGGACATGAAGAAGAGATTTTTACTCTAAAGCTATTCTTTTTAAACAGAAAGCTTTGTGATGTAACACAACCCTGTAACATCTGTCCACAGCTACACAACCGGACAGTACCGGGTGACTCCAGACTGGACGACTACAACCTGCCTCACTGGATAAATCACAGGTCAGACAGTGGACAGGACACTTCCTGTACATCAGAATGAAGTGACCGGTGTCATTTCCTTTATATAAAGTCTCATACTGTGTATTAATAATGATATTGATACGCTTCACAGCTTCTACACATCAAAGAGTCAAGGCTCGTGCAGCTCCTTCACTCCCAGAATTAAACTTGCTGGTCAGAAGGTGAGATCTGGTCACTTCTCATGATTTGAACTCGTGTGTGTTATTTCTATATGGGACTAGTACAGTAGATGTCATTGCATAGATGGATAAACTGGTGGATAGATGGGTAGCTGCACAGATAGATGGATGAGTGGATTATTGACAGATTAGATGGGGGGAAAGTTGTATAAGTAAAAAAATAAATGGAATGATGGATAGAAATTTGATGGAAACGGATGAATAGAGTATGTTGATAGACAGATGGATGGGTGACTAGGTAGGATAGATGGATAGATATCATGGGTTGTAGCGATGGATGAACGCATTGACAGATTGATTGGATGAATTGATGGATGGATTGAAATGTTGTAAGATGGATGGATGGATGGATGGATGGACAGATGGATGGATGGATGGATAGGATGAATTGATTGATAGATAGACAAGGGGTCAGATAAACTGGCGGACCATTGGATGGAAAGATGGATGGATGGATGGTAAGAATTGATGGATGGATGGTAAGAATTTATGGATGGCTAGAAAAGTGGTCAGATCAACTGATAGATGAATGGATGGACAGATGGATGGATAGATAGATTGGATGAATTGATGGATAGATAGACAAGTGGTTGGATGAACTGGTGGACCGATGGATGGATGGATGGATGGATGTATAAGATGAATTGATGGATAGATAGGCAAGTAGTCAGATGAACTGGTGGACGGATGGAAGGATGGATGGATGGATGGGTAAGAATTGATGGATGGCTAGAAAAGTGGTTAGATCAACTGATAGATGGATGGATGAACAGATGGATTGGATGAATTGATGGATAGATAGACAAGTGGTTGGATGAACTGGCGGACGGATGGATGGATGGATGGATGGATGGATGGATGGATGGATAAGATTCATTGATCAACTGATGGATGGATGGATGGATGGACAGATGGATTGGATGAATTGATGGTTAGATAAAACAGTGGTCAGATAAACTGATAGATGAATGGATGGACAGACGGATTGGTTGAATTGATGGATAGATAGACAAGTGGTCAGATGAACTGGTGGACCGATGGATGGATAAGATAAATTGATGGATGGGTAGATGGATAAGATAAATTGATGGATGGATGGACAGATGGATAGGATGAATTGATGGATAGATAGACAAATGGTCAGATCAACTGATGGATGGATGGATGGATGGATGGATAGATTATGGGATGTATCAAAAATAGGGTCTAAAATTATAGTTTTATTTTTTTAAGCCCAAACTGTTTGAAATGTACTTTAGTGTTCAACAACTAAAAATATTACCCATCACCAGGTGGCGCTGTTTACTCCCCAAGTCATTCTGTGATCTTTAGCAGGAAATATTTCATTTTTAATATTTTTGTAATTATTAAAAAACAAATATTCTATTTTTGCTGTAATATTTGTTTATATACTGATACACACAGTGTATATATAAATATATATTTTATTAAATTATTTAAATAAAATCCAGATATCTCTCTAAATTAATTAATTAATTAAGTTATTTATTTAAATATTTGTCCGGGTTTTTCTAAACATTCTTTATCCTGATTTATTTCCAAGCCCCATGTGGAGAAGTTAAAGAGCAGTAAAGAGCACTGTAAGTAAAATCATCCATTTGTTTCTAATTATTATCTTAATCGTATGAATAAATTTTATTGTATTTATTTTCTTCATCATTTCCACTGATTTTTTTTTTTTTAAATTAAAAGCTCTTGGGGCCCCGAGGGACTCGGAGAACAGTCTTCCCATCCAGGTGGACTACGATGCTCATGATGCTCAGGTCTTCAGACTTCCTGGACCAGCGAGAGCACAGAGGGGCAGTCACTTCCGGTAGGGTTCGATAAAGACTCTAAAAGCATTCAGTTAATGTGGTTTATAATATTGTTTCCTCAAGACATGCCCTTGTGCTCTGTCAGGTCAAGCAGAGAGAAAGAGGCAAGCATTAGGAAGAGCTGGTGCTCGGCGGAGGCAGGTGGAGGGCACTACAGCGGCTGCTCTCCTCCTTCCCGGCCTGTAGGAGGCGCAGACGAGCAGCGCAGCCTTGCGTCAGACGACAGTCTGGGCCACGTCTCGAACATCCTGCTGATCCCGCGCCAGCCGCCTCAGTACGAAGTCAGCAGCTCGCTCGGCTACACCAGCTGTGCCAGAGGTACGGGCAAGACAGCCACGCCCAGTCTTTGGATAGATAGAGGTTTTTCTGCATAGTTTGGTGGACAGACAGCTGGCCAGATAGATGGGTAGCTGCACAGATAGATGGATGAGGGGATTATTGACAGATTAGATGGGGGAAAGTTGTATAAGTAAAAAATATCAATAGATATTGTTTGTATCAATAGAGGGACGTATTGGCAGACAAATAGATAGGATGGATGGATGGATAGGATGAATTGGGGGATAGATAGAAAAGTGTTAGGACCAATTGATGGATGGATGAATGGATAGAATGATGGATAGGATGGATGGATAGGATGAATTGATAGATGAATTTAAAAGTGGTCAGATCAACTGGTGGATGGATGGATGGATGGATGGATAGGATGAATTGATGAATGAATATGAAAGTGGTCAGATCAATTGGTGGACTGATGGATGGAAGGATGGATGGATAGGATGAATTCATGGATGAATATAAAAGTGGTCAGATCAAGTGATGGATAAATGGATGGATGGACGGACGGACGGAGATTTGGATAGGATGAATTGGTTAGATAGATAGACAAGTGGTCAGATCAACTGGTGGAACGATGGATGGATGGATGTTGCATTATCTCTGTGTGTGTGTGTGTGTGAGACAGAACTGTTGGAGAAGCTTGTGGAGTCACAGCGTGACTCGAGCGCTCCTGGACGCTTCACCGTGGGCAGTGCTGAGTCGACGCTGCACATCCGCCCGGGCGGTTACACGCCCCAGAGAGCTCTCATCAACCCATTCGCCCCATCACGCATGCCCATGAAGCTCACCTCCAACCGCCGCCGCTGGATGCACACCTTCCCTGTGGGTGGGTTTAACACACACACACACACGTTAACTTTCACATAACCAACAGTTCCACTATTAAGGAATAAATCTATGTTAATGCTTTATTAGTAAAAGGTTAACATGTTTCCATAACGAAGGCTTGTTCCATGCGTCATATGGAAACTGAATAAGTTTCACAATCAACCACGCTGCGTCTTTTTAGCTGTTTCTCGGTTCTAGTTGTGTTTTCTGTGTTTCAGGTCCCTCCGGCGAAGCCATCCAGATCCACCATCAGACTAGGCAGAACATGGCCGAACTACAGGGCAGTGAGCAGCGTGACCCCGCCCACACTTCCGCTGAGCTGCTGGAACTGGCCTATCATGAAGCAATGGGCCGGTTAGACACGCCCACTAAATCCATTAGGCTATAGTATTTGTGTAGTATATATAATAGAACATATACTTTGTGTGTTTATGTAAGTGTGTGTGTGTGTGTGTGTGTGTAGGCGAACAGGTCTCCCTCAGACTGCAGACAGTGGGGGTGCTGATGATTTTTCTGGTAGTCCAGCCAGCAGCAATAGCACAGGTACACTCCACCTACATCACACGGGTACACTCCACCTACATCACACGGGTACACTCCACCTACATCACACGGGTACACTCCACCTACATCACACGGGTACACTCCACCTACATCACACGGGTACACTCCACCTACATCACACGGGTACACTCCACCTACATCACACGGGTACACTCCACCTACATCACATGGGTACACTCCACCTACATCACACGGGTACACTCCACCTACATCACACGGGTACACTCCACCTACATCACACGGGTACACTCCACCTACATCATACGGGTACACTCCACCTACATCACACGGGTACACTCCACCTACATCACACGGGTACACTCCACCTACATCACACGGGTACACTCCACCTACATCACATGGGTACACTCCAGCTACATCACACGGGTACACTCCACCTACATCACACGGGTACACTCCACCTACATCACACGGGTACACTCCAGCTACATCACACAGGTACACTCCAGCTACATCACACAGGTACACTCCACCTACATCACACAGGTACACTCCACCTACATCACACTCCACCTACATCACACGGGTACACTCCACCTACATCACACGGGTACACTCCACCTACATCACACGGGTACACTCCACTTACATCACACGGGTACACTCCACCTACATCACACTACACCTACATCACACTCCACCTACATCACACGGGTACACTCCACCTACATCACACGGGTACACTCCACCTACATCACACTACACCTACATCACACTCCACCTACATCACACGGGTACACTCCACCTACATCACACGGGCACACTACATCACACGGGTACACTACACCTACATCACACGGGTACACTACACCTACATCACACTACACCTACATCACACAGGTACACTACACCTACATCACACTACACCTACATCACACAGGTACACTACACCTACATCACACTACACCTACATCACACGGGTACACTACACCTACATCACACGGGTACACTACACCTACATCACACTACACCTACATCACACAGGTACACTACACCTACATCACACTACACCTACATCACACAGGTACACTCCACCTACATCACACGGGTACACTCCACCTACATCACACGGGTACACTCCACCTACATCACACGGGTACACTACACCTACATCACACGGGTACACTCCACCTACATCACACTCCACCTACATCACACGGGTACACTCCACCTACATCACACGGGTACACTCCACCTACATCACACGGGTACACTACACCTACATCACACAGGTACACTACATCACACGGGTACACTACACCTACATCACACGGGTACACTACACCTACATCACACTACACCTACATCACACAGGTACACTACACCTACATCACACTACACCTACATCACACAGGTACACTACACCTACATCACACTACACCTACATCACACAGGTACACTCCACCTACATCACACAGGTACACTCCAGCTACATCACACTACACCTACATCACACAGGTACACTACACCTACATCACACAGGTACACTCCACCTACATCACACAGGTACACTCCACCTACATCACACGGGTACACTACACCTACATCACACAGGTACACTCCACCTACATCACACTACACCTACATCACACAGGTAGACTCCACCTACATCACACTACACCTACATCACACAGGTACACTACACCTACATCACACTACACCTACATCACACAGGTACACTCCACCTACATCACACAGGTACACTCCACCTACATCACACTACACCTACATCACACAGGTACACTACACCTACACTCCACCTACATCACACGGGTACACTACACCTACATCACACTACACCTACATCACACAGGTACACTACACCTACATCACACTACACCTACATCACACTACACCTACATCACACAGGTAGACTCCACCTACATCACACTACACCTACATCACACAGGTACACTCCACCTACATCACACAGGTACACTACACCTACATCACACTACACCTACATCACACAGGTACACTCCACCTACATCACACAGGTACACTACACCTACATCACACGGGTACACTACACCTACATCACACTACACCTACATCACACGGGTACACTACACCTACATCACACTACACCTACATCACACAGGTACACTCCACCTACATCACACTACACCTACATCACACGGTACACTACACCTACATCACACAGGTACACTACACCTACATCACACTACACCTACATCACACAGGTACACTACACCTACATCACACTACACCTACATCACACAGGTACACTCCACCTACATCACACGGGTACACTCCACCTACATCACACGGGTACACTCCACCTACATCACACGGGTACACTCCACCTACATCACTCGAGAAGCCTCCACCTCCATCACACTCCACCTACATCACACGGTACACTCCACCTACATCACACGGGTACACTCCACCTACATCACACGGGTACACTACACCTACATCACACAGGTACACTACATCACACGGGTACACTACACCTACATCACACGGGTACACTACACCTACATCACACTACACCTACATCACACAGGTACACTACACCTACATCACACTACACCTACATCACACAGGTACACTACACCTACATCACACTACACCTACATCACACAGGTACACTCCACCTACATCACACAGGTACACTCCACCTACATCACACTACACCTACATCACAAAGGTACACTACACCTACATCACACAGGTACACTCCACCTACATCACACAGGTACACTCCACCTACATCACACGGGTACACTACACCTACATCACACAGGTACACTCCACCTACATCACACTACACCTACATCACACAGGTAGACTCCACCTACATCACACTACACCTACATCACACAGGTACACTACACCTACATCACACTACACCTACATCACACAGGTACACTCCACCTACATCACACAGGTACACTCCACCTACATCACACTACACCTACATCACACAGGTACACTACACCTACACTCCACCTACATCACACGGGTACACTACACCTACATCACACTACACCTACATCACACAGGTACACTACACCTACATCACACTACACCTACATCACACTACACCTACATCACACAGGTAGACTCCACCTACATCACACTACACCTACATCACACAGGAACACACCACCTACATCACACAGGTACACAACACCTACATCACACTACACCTACATCACACGGGTACACTACACCTACATCACACAGGTACACTACACCTACATCACACTACACCTACATCACACAGGTACACTACACCTACATCACACTACACCTACATCACACGGGTACACTACACCTACATCACACGGGTACACTACACCTACATCACACTACACCTACATCACACAGGTACACCACACCTACATCACACTACACCTACATCACACAGGTACACTACACCTACATCACACTACACCTACATCACACTACACCTACATCACACAGGTAGACTCCACCTACATCACACTACACCTACATCACACAGGTACACTCCACCTACATCACACGGGTACACTACACCTACATCACACTCCACCTACATCACACGGGTACACTCCACCTACATCACACGGGTACACTCCACCTACATCACACTACACCTACATCACACGGGTACACTACACCTACACTACACCTACATCACACAGGTACACTCCACCTACATCACACGGGTACACTCCACCTACATCACACGGGTACACTCCACCTACATCACACGGGTACACTCCACCTACATCACACTACACCTACATCACACGGGTACACTCCACCTACATCACACAGGTACACTACACCTACATCACACTACACCTACATCACACAGGTACACTACACCTACACTCCACCTACATCACACGGGTACACTACACCTACATCACACGGGTACACTACACCTACATCACACTACACCTACATCACACGGGTACACTACACCTACATCACACTACACCTACATCACACAGGTACACTACACCTACATCACACTACACCTACATCACACAGGTACACTCCACCTACATCACACAGGTACACTCCACCTACATCACACAGGTACACTCCACCTACATCACACTACACCTACATCACACAGGTACACTCCACCTACATCACACAGGTACACTCCACCTACATCACACTACACCTACATCACACAGGTACACTCCACCTACATCACACAGGTACACTCCACCTACATCACACAGGTACACTACACCTACATCACACGTACACTCCACCTACATCACACAGGTACACTCCACCTACATCACACAGGTACACTCCACCTACATCACACAGGTACACTACACCTACATCACACAGGTACACTCCACCTACATCACACAGGTACACTACACCTACATCACACAGGTACACTCCACCTACATCACACTACACCTACATCACACAGGTACACTACACCTACATCACACTACACCTACATCACACAGGTACACTCCACCTACATCACACAGGTACACTCCACCTACATCACACTACACCTACATCACACAGGTACACTACACCTACACTCCACCTACATCACACGGGTACACTACACCTACATCACACTACACCTACATCACACAGGTACACTCCACCTACATCACACACTCTGCAGTCTACACTGTTAAAAGTATTAAGAGAAATTAATTGTAATCTCTCTATATGAGTTCCCTTTGGTCTAATTTAGTTTCCCACTAACGTCTTTGCAGGTACACCCATCAACCGCGGCTCATTCGACGAGTGCTCCAGCTGCTCGGATCCAAGTGAGTCAGACATAGAGACCAAAACACACACTTCACAAGCTCAGATTATGATTATTTGCATTGTGAATAACATTTACACAAAAATCATCATTTTCTCAGAAGTTACACACTAATGTTGTCCATCATGCAAGTGTTTGTGATGTTGATCATATTTTTCAGCATTTTGTAAATTAACACACGATTGAATATCTTCATTTGCATAATGTTGTTCCTTTTTTTTTATAGCGAGTCTGATTAATTTTTTC
>NC_080725.1:20410000-20412500 GCF_019097595.1 Hemibagrus wyckioides
CTGAACAGAATCCGGAGACGACATCGATCTGATCGGATAATCCGGGTGAGTAGACGAGATGATGGGGGCTGGCCCAACACAGAGGCTACCTCTTTTTCACTGGGACTGACAGGCACAGAGGCCACGCCTCCTTCACTTTGACTGACAGGAATGGACACCACACCTACTGACTGATTCAGAGACCTTGTCTACATCACTGGAACTGACAACACAGAGGCCACACCTCCTTTAATGGGACAGACAGACACAGAGGCCACACCTACATTAATGGGACAGACAGGCACAGAGGCCACACCTCCTTTAATGGGACAGACAGACACTGAGGCCACACCTCCTTTAATGGGACAGAGAGACACAGAGGCCATGCCGTTTTTAATGGGACAGACAGGCGCAGAGGCCACGCCTCTTTTAATAGGGCAGACAGGCACAGAGGCCATGCCACTTTTAATGGGACAGACAGGCTCAGAGGCCACACCTCCTCTAACGGGACAGACAGACACAGAGGCCACACCTCCTTTAATGGGACAGGCACACACAGAGGCCACGCCTCCTATACAGACATGTTGTTGCTACTGTGTTGACAGAAAGGAGCGGCCATGAAGGGTCTTCAGGTGACATCACCGCTCTCTCCTTACACCTCAGAGCCTCTCGCACCTCCGCTGGGTAAGAAAGGCGCGTCGGTTCTCACTACACTACTCGAGCTGGAGCAGACTCACAAGTAAGTCCTACTGCATCCTCATAGCATGTTGCCATGGTAATAGCATCACCTGTAGCACTCATGTTGTAGCATGCAAGATAGTGGAAGTGCATGAAAGAACGTAAACTGTGATTTAACTGTTCTGATATTATTTTACACAAACAGTCACAAAAAATCTGCTTTTATTAGGATATATTACTGGTTATCTGTCTGACTAGCTAACTAGCGCAGAGGTAGAGAAATGCAGAGAAATAATCAAAAGCATTTTTGTGTTACCTCAAGTAACAGGATTCAAGCCTAGCCTAGACTCTGTGTGTGCGTGTGTGTGTGAGAGACAAGAAAGGCGATGTAATTGTATTGAGATGTAAACGTTGGGTTAAAAACACACACACACACACACACACACACACAGCTACACACACACTTGTGCACCCACACTCTCCTTCTCACCCTCTTCCTCTCTGTAGGACTCTGGAGGAGCAGCAGGCTGCCTCTCAGTGTGCGGTGGTTAAAGCAAACACGTCATTCAGTGATGCTTCTGCTGTCATTACCATGGCAACTACATATGTTGACAGCCCTCGAAAGGTGACAGATTGCTTTAAATGGGGGGAGAAGTGTGTGTGTGTGTGTGTGTGTGTGTGTGTGAGCTTGTGTCTGCTTTATCCTGCTACATCTCCTGTATTGTATTTGTTTAGTGTGGGCCAAACTGCGTGAGTGCAGAGACCCTTGTTTTCTTTCTTTCTTTCTTTCTTTCTTTCTTTCTTTCTTTCTTTCTTTTATTATTTGTCGTTTTTCTGACTCCTGCCTTACAAAAAATGTTGTTCATAATCATCAACAACCATAAATAAGATTTTTATTGCTGGATTTTTTTTATTATTAAACTCGGTGTAATTTTTAATACACGAGTTTTTATTTATTTATTGAATAATAAATACAAATAAGCTTTTTTATTTCTGTTATTTTTTTTAATTAAACTAAAGTTATTTGTTTGTTTGTTTGTTTGTTTGTTTGTTTGTTTGTTTAATAACCATGAATATTTTTTTTTCTGGAATATTTTTAAAAACACAGTGCCATCTTTTATACCTAAATTTTATTTATTTGTTTGTTTGTTTGTTTGTTCATTTGTTTATTTATGTATTAACCATACATAAGATTTTTTTTATTTCTGGATTTTTATTAAACTTTTTATTTATTTAATAACCACGAATATATATTTTTTTTATTTCTGAATTTTTATTAAACTCACTGCAATCCTTTAAACTTAAGATTTATTTATTCATCCATTTATTTATTTATTTTATTTATTTAGAACCACAAATGAGATTTTTTATTTCTGGATTTTTAAAAACTCCAGTGCAATTGTTTATACACACATTTTATTTAATTAATTAAGTGCTTGGACCCCATCATTGCTGCATGTAGCTGGCCTTCTTTTGTGTTTGTTCTCCTTCTTCTCTTAAATCTCCTGATTCATTTTTTTGTATTTTTCCTGAATCATGTTATATGATGGTGATTCCAGTTATAATCTCTTGGGTATTTGCGTGTGATGGTTCTTTTGTTTGTTTGTTTGTTTGTTTGTGTTTGCTTGTCCTGTTCTTGGTCTTCTGACTTTAAATAGCAGGCAGTCAGAACTGCACAGGTTACATCATTAGCTAAACCCCATGTATTAGCAACAAAGGACGATATAAACCACAGCATGTTCCTGTAAATCCTAATGATTATTCTCTCAGTTCTGATCAATCAGTAGCTGCTGATAACAAAAAAAATCTACATATTAAAACATTACATTATATTATTTACTCT
>NC_080725.1:20422500-20475000 GCF_019097595.1 Hemibagrus wyckioides
AAGATGGAGAAATTTTCATTCTACTCAGTTTTCACTGTTTTTTGTGGATGTGTGAGTGCACTAGAGCTCTGTGTGAGCGTGCTAGGGTTCTGTGCGAAAGCTGTAGGACGCGTGAGAGCGCTAGGGCTCCAAAGAATAGTGTAGGCCTCTGTGTGAGTGTCCTAGGGCTCTGTGTGCGTGTGCTTGAGCTCTGTGCGAGGGCGTTAGGGTTCTGTGCGAGTGTGCTAGGGCTCCGTGGGAGTGCTCTAGAGCTACATGTGAGTGCGCTGGGACTCACTCTCAGTTTATTACTGCTGCTGAGCAACTTGTTACTTTGTGGTCTGTAATTTTTTTATCTGATAACGTTTGAGATTTTCATTTTGCCTTGTTTTATTTCCACCTCCACACAGAAACATGAGAATATGATACACACCACAGTGCTGCTGAATCCAGCGCTCTGGAGCTACAAGCAGACCGTGAACAGGTTTTAGATCAGATTCTAGTGTGTAATGTAAGCACTAGTTCCAGCTCAGTGTCTTTCCCTTCAGCACTCTGCCTTCTCTTTGACTTAGCAGTTAATGATCACTGAGATGGTGTGATCATCTCAAAAGGATTACTATTTAACTATTACATTTTCAAAAAATATACGCATACATGTGGGTCTGAAGCTCGTCTTTTTCCCTGCACTGAATTGTGTGAGCCTTCATTTCTGTCTGTTTCTCACCACAGCCCTGATCTTTATTTGTTTAACACCAGGTGTTTCAAAATCCTGCCATCCCGGATCCACACACACACACACTCTCTCACTCACTCACTCACTCACTGTGCTCTGAGAGTACACACAAGCACACAGACTAAATAATATTTTGTCTTTGCTCCAGGGTCCCATGTTCGATCCTGAGCTCGGGTTACTGTCTTTTTGGAGTTTTCCGAATGTTCACGTGGATTTCCTCAGGGTTTTCCGGATTTCTTTCTGGGAGGAATTCATTCGCCATGTTCCTAATCTTCCTGTGATGAGAATAAATTTGAATAATAGCTTTATAGTCCTGCACCTTATGTACAATATACACCGATCAGCCATAACATTATGACCACTGAGAGGTGACGTGAATAAGACTGACCATCTCCTCATCATGGCACCTGTTAGTGGGTGGGATATATTAGGCAGCAAGTCAACATTTTGTCCTTTGTGTTAGAAGCAGGAAAAATGGACAAGTGTAAGGATTTGAGCTTTGAGTTTGACAAAGGGCCAAATTGTGATGGTTAGACCACTGGATCAGAGCATCTCCAAAACTGCAGCTCTTGTGGGGTGTTCCCAGTCTGCAGTGGTCAGTATCTATCAAAAGTGGTCCAAGGAAGGAACAGTGGTGAACCGACAACAGGGTCATGGGCGGTTGAGGCTCAATGATGAACGTGGGGAGTGAAGGCTGGCCCGTGTGATCCGATCCAACAGACGAGCTACTGTTGCTCAAACTGCTGAAGAGGTTAATGCTGGTTCTGATAGACAGGTGTCAGAATACACAGTGCAGGACGGGTCAGGGCTGTTTTGGCAGCAAAAGGAGGACCAACACAATATTAGGCAGGTGATCATAATGTTATGCCTGGTCAGTGTATAGCCACTAGATGTTGGCTGTGAGGATTGGTGTTCATTCATCTACAAGAGCATTAGTGAGATCAGACGCTGACGATGGTGAGGAGGTCATGGGGTTCAGTTGGTGTTCCAGTTCATCCTAAAGGTGTTCAGTGAACACGTCATGTCTTCATGGAGCTCTGGGCTTTGTGCACATGGGCATTGTCATGCTGGTTCCAGTGAAGAGAAATAATGTAGTACATGCTACAGCACACACAAACATCATATACAGTTTAGAAAATGGGTATAAAGGTCATGGGTGCACATACGTTTGGCCATATAGTGTATGTATATGATTTAAAACACACAGTGCTATCGGAATAGCATCATTTTTACTACAGCAAATTTCTGAACGCTGCAACGGAGGCAGCACTGCGCATGCGCACTCCTGCGCCTCAGTCCTGGGCTATTTTTAGAACGTGACGTCACCCATGAAATAGACCGAGCGCAGGCCCCGCCCCCTTTTCCCAGCCCTAGTGTGAGCAGGATTGACAGCAGGACGCTGCAGCAGCGCGACAGACAAGAGAGAGAGAAAGAGCGGATAAGAGAATAGAAAAGAGGGCTTGGGAGGGACAAGTTAGTTGACCAGTGTTTAAATAAAAAAAATTAAAAAAAATCAGTGCTGAAAGATGGCAGACAGGGAGCAGCTCATCCAGAGGGCTCGGCTGGCCGAACAGGCGGAGCGCTACGATGACATGGCCGCCGCCATGAAGCTGGTGAGTGACTCTAATCGTGTGATTATATATATATATATATATATATATATATATATATATATATATATATATTTATTTAAAAAAATATTTATCCTGTATAGCATTGTAGAAGAGAAAATCCAGTCCTTATCTGTGTATGCATTAAATCTGACAGCATCATAGAGTGGAGTGCAGTGCAATGCAGCAACACAGTCGATGCTGCTGCTGCTGTTGCTTTACCCACGGGTTGCCAGATTCGTATCGTGTACACTTCTAATTCGATTAAAAATCATATACGCTAAACTTACATTTCTATAAGACTATTTAATATTATATCTCTATGATACTACATTTCTAGCAACATATCAGTATACCTATATATCCTCAGTGGGAAATGGAAAAACATGTATATACATTTTTGTACAATCTGGCAACCTTATCTTTTGTCACTGCTGGAGCATCTCTTTGTGATGTGGGTTGTGTATCATAATAGGATCATAATTTTTTTTAAATATATATATATATATATATATATATATATATATATATCTTTGTTTTTCTATTCTATTTTCACAGATATACTGTTTTGTGAATTTTACACAACACCCTGAATTATGACAATATGGAAAGGAAAAAAAAAAGAGAAAGAAATGATTAAATCTCTCTCTATATATTTTTGTTCTCTTATTCTTTGTTTGTTAAAAATAATAAAGATGTTGGTTGTGGCTGCTTGATGGGTTGCGAGACGATGAAACGTGTAAGCGCCACATCTGTCCATCATCCGCAGCATCGTACAGACAGATTGGCGTGCACAAAAGGATGCTCAAAATCCTCAGATGATGCAATCACACGTCCGTCTTAAAGCATGATGTTAAAATATACAGCATTTTCCCGAGACTGTTTTTTTCCCTTTTCTTTCCTTTTTTCCCCTCATATTTCTTTTCCTCCCCTTTCATCTCATCCTGATGCACCAAGCGTACGGTCTCTCCCTTGACATTGGACGCAAGGTCGGGGTGATCGTTAAATCAGAATTGAAATATAGGCATCCATATAGAAAAATAGCATGAGCATTTCTGATCATTTCCATATCTTTTAGGATGGTTAATGACCTAAGTATATGTATATTTATTAAAATATAATTTGTGCTGCATTTGAATCGAACAGGAACCTTCACTGAACCCATGTTGACTAAGCAGATTAACCAGACTGTGTTGGTGGTTAAAGACAATTCTTCTGAAATAAGCAGACTGACATTTTTACAAAACGATATCTGCAACACAGAGACTCTGTGGGAACACCGAAAGCCTCATCGTGATTTTACCGTCTGAACAAAAGTGATATTGCATCAGAAATATCTTGTCACGTGTCGACATGTAATACATGTTTCTTCCTTTTACTTTGGTGTAAGCTTGATGTAATATATAAGATACGTTATTACTGGTGAGCATGATTTTATAAAAACAAATCTGGCAACCCAAATGCAAATGATTGAGAGAAATGGAAAAATATCAGGGTACAGGGGTTAGAGGTTATAAGGTAATGTATGAAAAAGATGACCAGAGCAACAAATGGATGAATAGGGTTAAAAAAAAAGGATAGGTTGACAGACAGATGCTCAGATGGATGGATGGATAGACAGACAGACAGATGAATAGATAGATAGATAGATAGATAGATAGATAGATAGATAGATAGATAGATAGATAGATAGATAGAGGCCGGAAAAGGACGGCCGGATGGATGGTTGGACGGACGGACAGATGAATAGGTGGATAGATGGACGGATGGATAGATAGACAGACAGACAGACAAATAGATGAATAGATAGATAGATAGATAGATAGATAGATAGATAGATAGATAGATAGATAGACAAAAGGACGGCCGGATGGATGGTTGAACGGACGGACAGATAAATAGATGAATAGGTGGATAGATGGACGGATAGATAGATAGATAGATAGATAGATAGATAGATAGATAGATAGATAGATAGATAGATAGATAGACAGACAGATAGATGAATAGTTGGATAGATAGATAGATAGATAGATAGATAGATAGATAGATAGATAGATAGATAGATAGACAAAAGGACAGACATAGATAGATGGATGGATAGATAGATAGACAGACAAAAGGACAGATAGATAGATAGACAGACAGACAGACAAATAGATGAATAGTTGGATAGATGGACAAAAGGACAGACAGATAGACAAACAGACAAATAGATGAATAGTTGGATAGATGGACAAAAGGACAGACAGATAGACAGACAGACAAATAGATGAATAGTTGGATAGATGGACAAAAGGACAGACAGATAGACAGACAGACAAATAGATGAATAGTTGGATAGATGGACAAAAGGACAGACAGATGGATGGATAGATAGATAGATAGCTTCATAATGTCTCAATTCTTATTTAAAGAGCAGATCTGATGATGTCATGGTTATAGATTTTTCCTCCATTTTGTGCGTCAGACAGGAAATGGGAAGTGAGCTGAAGCTGTGAGCGGGGAATGGTGTTACGGTATCGCGGTTGGTCACTATCCACAATCAGTGTTACCCATTTTTCCACACTCCAGAGGTTCTCATCTCCAACATATAGGTTGGATTTCGCTAAGTAAACGAAACAATTTTTGCTAAGTAGCACTACGCTATCCAGCTATAGCTATTTTCATAGCCTTTCCTCGTGAGAAATACAAACAAATTCAGAGTGAAATTTAAAAAATTAATACAGCGAATCTTTGATATTTCTGGCTAGGTTTTCATTCTGTGAAAAGTCGTAACTCTAACCCTAGTGGTGAACTGAAGGAAGTGCGGGATAAACGTGCCACGGGGTCGGTCCATGGAATCATTCAAAGCGTTTGGATTTGATGTTAATTTGCATAGTTGAGGCATTTACTCATGTGAACGGTGCGTGATAGACAGACAGGTGAGAAAGAAGGACGAGTTAAGGATGGATAGATAGCCAAGCATACAAATAGATACATAGATGTAACTAGACAAACCAGATAAAAAGGTAGATGTACAGATGGATGAATAGAAAGATGGAAAGGCAGACAGACAGTTATGGATGGATGGATGGATTGGATGGACAGATGGATGGATGGATTGATTGATGGACGGATTGGATGGAGGGATGTAATGATGGATGGATTGGATGATTGATGGATGGATGAATGGATGGACAGTTGGATTGATTGATGGACGGACGGATGTACGGATGGATGGATGGTTGGATTGATTGATGGACAGATTGGATGGATGGATGGATGGATTGGATGATTGATTGATGGATGGATGGATGGATTGATTGATGGACAGACTGATTAATTGATGGATGGATGAATGGATGGATGGACAAAGCACATGTTCAGAAATTGACAGGAAACTTAAACGTGAGTGCTAAGAGGTTTACAGGGGGTTTATTTACAGGCCACATCTCAAATCTGCCCCCATTCTCTCCCCTTCCCCTCTGTTTCCTCCCTCAGGTGACGGAGTTGAATGAGCCGCTGTCCAACGAGGACCGCAACCTGCTGTCGGTGGCCTATAAGAACGTGGTCGGTGCTCGGCGCTCGTCGTGGCGCGTCACCTCCAGCATCGAGCAGAAGACGGCGGCGCAGGACGGCGGCGAGAAGAAGCTGGAGCTGGTGCGCGCCTACCGCGAGACCATCGAGAAGGAGCTGGAGGGCGTGTGCCAGGACGTTCTGTCGCTGCTCGACAGCTACCTCATCAAGAGCTGCGACGACAGCCAACTGGAGAGCAAAGTCTTCTACCTGAAGATGAAGGGTGACTATCAGCGCTACCTGGCCGAGGTGGGCACTGGAGACAAGCGCGGCACCGCCGTCGCCGCCTCCGAAGCCGCCTACAAAGAGGCGTTCGACATCGCCAAGAACATGGCTCCAACGCACCCCATCCGCCTCGGCCTGGCACTCAACTTCTCCGTCTTCTACTACGAGATCCAGAACGCGCCTGAGCAGGCGTGCCAGCTGGCCAAGGAGGCGTTTGACGAGGCCATCGGACACCTGGACAATCTGAATGAGGACTCGTACAAGGACTCCACGCTCATCATGCAGCTGCTCAGGGACAACCTGACCCTGTGGACCAGCGACCAGCAGGACAGTGAAGGAGGGGAGGCTAACAACTGAGCCGTCCCTCTCTCTCTCTTTCTCTCTTAGCGCTCTAGCTGGCTGTAGTCTACGTCAGATTTCCTCTTAATAAATGTCTTCACCTGTCGTTTCTCTTCAATTTCTGTAGTGTCATTTCCATCCATTGGTTTTATGCAAATGTATGCAAATATTATGTAAATGAGCGTATCTTATTCATTCTACATGGTTTCGCTACTCACGTCTTCAAGCGATTAGCGTAGTGGGTACAGATTATTTATTAAACTATCACCAAGACGACGTGCGCGGTAGTAGCTAGCTTCAACTTTATCATGATCAAGACAGCAGCTTTACCTGTTAGCTAACATTAGCTACACTTTAGCTGTAACTCCACTTGCTAACATGATCTAACCTCAAAAATGTTAAAGCTAAGCTAATGTGTACTAGCTAGCTTATTAAGCTAGCATGCTAAAAAAAAAACTAAGCTTTTCCCATTTGACCGAGCAGGAAATTTTAACGCTTCTTACATACTGAAACTAATTGATTTATTAAACATGTTAGCTTACAGGTATGCCAGAATCTTTTACCTCTTATCCATCTTTGCTAATGCTGCAGAAATGAGCTAATGTTAGCTAAATTTTAGCTTCTGAGGATCGATTTTTAAACAATAATCAGGTCTAATCTAACATCTTGTATTTTCCACAGGTTAACTTCATCTTCTTTCCCACGTCATGATATGAGCTAGCATTAACAATCACCAGTTCCTCAGTCCTCACCAGGCAACAGCCTATACATGTTGCACTATTTTGATACTAACTCACTTGCTAACTAGCTTTAAACACATCTAAGGGCCTAATTAGCTTGTTAGCCATTCTGACAGAGCTAGGAAGCTTTCCTCTTCAACAGCATTCAACATTAACAGCCCAACAAATCTGCTAACACGTTAGCCTATGCTTATCTTACTATTATTATGTCATTTAAACCAGTAGCCAAGATAACTAGCTAACAATTTTGTAGTTTAAATTAATAGCCAGGTTGGCTAGTAAGATAGCTAGCATCATATTTACGTAATTATATAATATTATAAGCAAGTAGCAAGCTAGCTAGCATTGGGTTAAATATTAATTATGTAAATTAAACCAAAGCCTGGTTTCTGGGAGGATAAAAAGCTAGCTAGCTTGCAAACTGAGTTGAAATTTAAGCCAATAGCCACGTTTGCTAGAAAGCTAGCATTGAGATAACTGTTCACTGTGTAACTAGAAGCCAAGTTTGCTAGCAGAAGCAAGCTAGCATTGAATAACAACAATATAAATCATGCAGATTCTGTCAGTATTACTCTAGAAAGCTAGCGAAGAATAGGTCACTTGCACACGTTTGCTAGCACTGGGCTAACTGTGAGTCTGTACTTTGGACTAGAAGCTAGGTTTGATAGCAAACCAGCTACGATTAGCTTAGCTATGAGCTGTGAAGTAAAAACTATAAGTCTATCGGCTAATGATGGTGTGAAGTCGAAGCCAATTTTTTTTTAGCGAGTTAGTGAACCTTAAAGATACACTTGCTAGCAAGCTAGTTGGTCGTGTACGATGGGTATTTAAGATACCTAGCTAGTAAAGCTGAGGTAAATTCTGACTCAGTTGGATGTAAATACACCTGTAAGAAATGTTTTTATGTTGAACAGGTGGTTGTTAGCAACTTTTTGGACATTTGCGAAACGTTTGGATGGAAAGTTGGCTCATGACGTCCCCCGCGTCTCTCCTCTTCACTCGCTGGTGATTAGCATCCTGCTCTCTGAGTGACAGTGTGTTCTCTCTCAAGGACTCGCTCTCTCTAGAGCATCTTCATTAACACTGAATTGTGTGTGTGTGTGTGTACTGTTTGTGTCACTGTGCAGTCAAGCCAAGTCGTGTGATCTCATCATCTGTCACTGTGTGTGTGTGTGTATGTGTGTATGTGTGTGTGTAAAAAAGAGGCAGAACACCATTAAAGACATTCATTACCACAGGAACTGGAGGTGAATGTGTGCTGCTTCATTTATAGAGTCCAGGAAGGTTAGTGTGGTCAGATGCTCTCTCTCTCTCTCTCTCTCTCTCTCTCTCTCTCTCTCTCTCTCTCTCTCTCTCTCTCTCTCTCTCTCTCTCTGTCAGTCTTTGTCTCCCTCTGTCTGTTAATTATTCCCCTTTTCTCTCTCTGTCTCACACAGTTAAAAAAAATTCTTATCAAAGCCTGAAGTGCAGATACACTCAGTCAGATTAGCCTTGTCCACTCTACCAGACTAGCATTGCCCACGCTAGCATATTAGCCACATTAGTATTGCCCACTTTATCAGATTAACCTTGGTCACTCTAACAGATTATCATTGCCCAGTCTACCAGATTAGTGTTCCACACTTTAGCAGATTAGCATTGCCCAGTCTACCAGATCAGCATTCCCGACTTTAGCAGATTAGCCTTGTCCACCCTACCAGATTAGCCTTGCCCAGTTTACCACATTTGCACGGCCCACTCTACCAGATTAGCCTTGCTCACTCTACCAGATTAGCCTTGCCCACTTTACCACATTAACCTTGCCTACTCTACCAGATTGTCACTGTCCACACAATTCAGTATCTCTAATGTCTGGTTTCTGCTACTGGATGATTTCTGAGAGCCAGTTTGGTGTAACATTAGACTCAACGCTCAACTGCACAATAAACACACACACACACACACTGTCCTGTCTGACTAACTACATTATCACTACACTTCATCACAACAAGAGGAAAAGTGTACATGTTTAATTATTACTAGTTTTATTTTCGGGTTTGACGCAGTCGAGGAAGAGTTAATACACTACAGCACACCTGATGGACAGTGACACCACAGGAGTTAACTGAACAACGAGGATGTTAGAATGACTGAAGGGTTTGCTGTGTAATGACGAGCTACACATTAACACCATGACCTTTCTTCTGAAACTCAGCCTCAGTGCAGTGATGTGATCCAGACTTCAGAGGAAAAGAAACTCCTCCGATTTGTCCTTCGACCTTGAGATTAAACACCGATCAGCCATAACATTATGACCACTGAGAGGTGAAGTGAATAAGACTGATGATCTCCTCATCGCGGCACCTGTTAGTGGGTGGGATATATTAGGCAGGAAGTGAACATTTTGACCTCAAAGTTGATTAAAAGTTGTTAGAAGCAGGAAAAATGGGCAAGTGTAAGGATTTGAGCAAGTTTGACCAGAGCCAAATTGTGACGGCTAGACGACTGGATCAGAGCATCTCTAAAACTGCAGCTCTTGTGGGGTGTTCCCGGTCTGCAGTGGTCAGTATCTATCAAAAGTGGTCCAAGGAAGGAACAGTGGTGAACCAGCAACAGGGTCATGGGCGGCCAAGGCTCATTGATGCACATGAGGAGAGAAGACTGGCCCGTGTGATCCGATCCAACAGACGAGCTACTGTTGCTCAAATTGCTGGTCATAATGTTATGCCTGGTTGGTGTACATAAAGTTTCATGAGACGTTCCATCACTACACCAAAAATCCCTCAAATACCAGCGTGACTTATTTTTTCCCCTTCTATTGGTTCCTAATGATAACCCCATGCTTTTTATAATCCGTTGGCAGGGAGCTGACTTTTTATAAGTGTGAATTGAAGAACAGGTAAAGGTCAGGGTCGTGTTGAGTGATATGGATCAGCACGGGTTGTGTAAGAGCTGATATCCCTCGCTGTGCACTCTGACACACAGGCCTGCTCGTGTCCTCAAATTAAAGTTGTGGTCTGTCATTTTGGAGAATATTAAAGTAACTCTTTTTTTTCCCCAGAGACTAAAAAAATGCTCCTGTTTTCTTGTGTCCATGTTGATGATTGAGTGTCTTTGTCATGTCTCACTCCACAATGGTGGTTAATATGAAGCTCATATGAAAGTAGACACTCAGGACTTTACATTTTTTTCTATATGCCAAACTATATTACCAAAAGTTTTGGGACACCCCTCCAAATCATTGAATTCAGGGGTTGTTTTTCAGGGGTTGGGCTCGGCCCCTTAGTTCCAGTGAAAGGAACTCTTAATGCTTCAGCTTCATACCAAGACATTTTGGACAATTTCATGTTTTGCGGGAACAGTTTGGGGATGACCCCTTCCTGTTCCAACTTGACTGCACACCAGCGACCAAAGCAAGGTCCATAAAGACATGGATGAGTGAGTTTGGTGTGGAGGAACTTCACAGAGTCCTGATCTCAACCTGATAGAACACCTTTGGGATGAATTAGAGCGGAGACTGCGAGGCCAGACCTTCTCATCCAACATCAGTGCCTGACCTCACAAATGCGCTTCTAGAGGAATGGTCAAAAATTCCCATAAACACACTCCTAAACCTTGTGGAAAGCCTTCCCAGAAGAGTTGAAGCTGTTATAGCTGCAAAGCGGTGGGGCAACTCCATATTACATTCATGTGCATGTAAAGGCAGACATCCCAAAACTTTTGGCAATACAGTGTATGTTTCTATCTTCAACCACTAAAATCCTAACAAAGGGAGTCCTGACTGATTTAAAATAATAATAATTTGTATAAAATGATTGTTCTGACTTCAAGTCCAGAAAGCCCTGACCTCTGCTTTAATCTGCTCAGTGATCTATTGATGTGTTTAAAGGGGAATTCTCCACACTGGAGTACACTTTACTGCTAAAACCAATTTTGGAAGCCAGCAGGAATTCATCACTAGTCACGTCCTGAGAGTTAATGTTGAAATGAGACACTGTGCTGACTCGGAGGCGGGAAAAATTCCAGCACGCAAACCCGACGACACAACCGGAAGAAGAGCCGCTTTCCTCGCTGAAGTGGTTAAAAGACATGTGATTCTGATTGGTCGGAATTTTCTAGAACAAATCAGGATTATGAATAATAATTAAACACATGGAAATATACTGAATGGTTGATCTGGTGATGTTTTCTATAAGGAGACAATTTCTCCATCACATGACAGTGTGTGCTTGTGTGTGTGGTGTGTATGGTGTATGTTTGTGGTGTGTGTATGGTGTGTGTCATGTGTATAGTGTGTATAGTGTGTATGATGTGTATAATGTATGTTTGCAGTGTGAGTATTGTGTGTGTATAGTGTATCTTTGTGGTGTGTGTATTGTGTGTGTATAGTGTGTGGTGTCTGTATAGTGTATGTTTGTGGTGTGTGTATTGTGTGTGTATAGTGTATGTTTGTTGTGTGTGTATAGTGTATGTTTGTGGTGTGTGTATTGTGTGTGTATAGTGTGTGGTGTCTGTATAGTGTATGTTTGTGGTGTGTGTATTGTGTGTGTATAGTGTATGTTTGTTGTGTCTGTATAGTGTATGTTTGTGGTGTGTGTATTGTGTGTGTATAGTGTATGTTTGTTGTGTGTGTATAGTGTATGTTTGTGGTGTGTGTATTGTGTGTGTATAGTGTGTGGTGTGTGTATAGTGTATCTTTGTGGTGTATGTATTGTGTGTGTATAGTGTATGTTTGTTGTGTGTGTATTGTATGTGTATAGTGTGTGGTGTCTGTATAGTGTATGTTTGTGGTGTGCGTATTGTGTGTGTATAGTGTATGTTTGTGGTGTGTGTATTGTGTGTGTATAGTGTATGTTTGTTGTGTGTGTATAGTGTATGTTTGTGGTGTGTGTATTGTGTGTGTATAGTGTATGTTTGTGGTGTGTGTATTGTGTGTGTATAGTGTATGTTTGTGGTGTGTGTATTGTGTGTGTATAGTGTATGTTTGTGGTGTGTGTATAGTGTATGTTTGTGGTGTGTGTATTGTGTGTGTATAGTGTGTGGTGTCTGTATAGTGTATGTTTGTGGTGTGCGTATTGTGTGTGTATAGTGTATGTTTGTGGTGTGTGTATTGTATGTGTATAGTGTGTGGTGTCTGTATAGTGTATGTTTGTGGTGTGCGTATTGTGTGTGTATAGTGTATGTTTGTGGTGTGTGTATTGTGTGTGTATAGTGTATGTTTGTTGTGTGTGTATTGTGTGTGTATAGTGTATGTTTGTTGTGTGTGTATAGTGTATGTTTGTGGTGTGTGTATTGTGTGTGTATAGTGTATGTTTGTGGTGTGTGTATTGTGTGTGTATAGTGTGTGGTGTCTGTATAGTGTATGTTTGTGGTGTGTGTATTGTGTGTGTATAGTGTATGTTTGTGGTGTGTGTATAGTGTGTGGTGTGTGTATAGTGTATGTTTGTGGTGTGTGTATTGTGTGTGTATAGTGTGTGGTGTGTGTATAGTGTATGTTTGTGGTGTGTGTATAGTGTATGTTTGTGGTGTGTGTATAGTGTGTGTATAGTGTGTGGTGTGTGTATAGTGTATGTTTGTGGTGTGTGTATTGTGTGTGTATAGTGTATGTTTGTGGTGTGTGTATTGTGTGTGTATAGTGTGTGGTGTCTGTATAGTGTATGTTTGTGGTGTGTGTATAGTGTATGTTTGTGGTGTGTGTATAGTGTGTGTATAGTGTGTGGTGTGTGTATAGTGTATGTTTGTGGTGTGTGTATTGTGTGTGTATAGTGTGTGGTGTGTGTATAGTGTATGTTTGTGGTGTGTGTATTGTGTGTGTATAGTGTATGTTCATGGTGTGTGTATTGTGTGTGTGTATAGTGTATGTTTGTGGTGTGTGTATAGTGTGTGGTGTGTATATAGTGTATGTTTGTGGTGTGTGTATTGTGTGTGTATAGTGTGTGGTGTCTGTATAGTGTATGTTTGTGGTGTGTGTATTGTGTGTGTATAGTGTATGTTTGTGGTGTGTGTATTGTGTGTGGTGTGTGTATAGTGTATGTTTGTGGTGTGTGTATTGTGTGTGTATAGTGTATGTTTGTGGTGTGTGTATTGTGTGTGTATAGTGTATGTTTGTGGTGTGTGTATTGTGTGTGGTGTGTGTATAGTGTATGTTTGTGGTGTGTGTATTGTGTGTGTATAGTGTGTGGTGTCTGTATAGTGTATGTTTGTGGTGTGTGTATTGTGTGTGTATAGTGTATGTTTGTGGTGTGTGTATTGTGTGTGGTGTGTGTATAGTGTATGTTTGTGGTGTGTGTATTGTGTGTGTATAGTGTATGTTTGTGGTGTGTGTATTGTGTGTGTATAGTGTATGTTTGTGGTGTGTGTATAGTGTGTGGTGTGTGTATAGTGTATGTTTGTGGTGTGTGTATTGTGTGTGTATAGTGTATGTTTGTGGTGTGTGTATAGTGTATGTTTGTGGTGTGTGTATTGTGTGTGTATAGTGTATGTTTGTGGTGTGTGTATTGTGTGTGTATAGTGTATGTTTGTGGTGTGTGTATAGTGTATGTTTGTGGTGTGTGTATTGTGTGTGTATAGTGTATGTTTGTGGTGTGTGTATTGTGTGTGGTGTGTGTATAGTGTATGTTTGTGGTGTGTGTATTGTGTGTGTATAGTGTATGTTTGTGGTGTGTGTATTGTGTGTGTATAGTGTATGTTTGTGGTGTGTGTATTGTGTGTGTATAGTGTATGTTTGTGGTGTGTGTATAGTGTGTGGTGTGTGTATAGTGTATGTTTGTGGTGTGTGTATTGTGTGTGTATAGTGTATGTTTGTGGTGTGTGTATTGTGTGTGTATAGTGTGTGGTGTGTGTATAGTGTATGTTTGTGGTGTGTGTATGGTGTGTGTATAGTGTATGTTCATGGTGTGTGTATTGTGTGTGTATAGTGTATGTTTGTGGTGTGTGTATAGTGTGTGGTGTGTATATAGTGTATGTTTGTGGTGTGTGTATTGTGTGTGTATAGTGTGTGGTGTCTGTATAGTGTATGTTTGTGGTGTGTGTATTGTGTGTGGTGTGTGTATAGTGTATGTTTGTGGTGTGTGTATTGTGTGTGTATAGTGTATGTTTGTGGTGTGTGTATTGTGTGTGTATAGTGTATGTTTGTGGTGTGTGTATAGTGTGTGGTGTGTGTATAGTGTATGTTTGTGGTGTGTGTATTGTGTGTGTATAGTGTATGTTTGTGGTGTGTGTATAGTGTATGTTTGTGGTGTGTGTATTGTGTGTGTATAGTGTGTGGTGTCTGTATAGTGTATGTTTGTGGTGTGTGTATTGTGTGTGTATAGTGTATGTTTGTGGTGTGTGTATTGTGTGTGTATAGTGTATGTTTGTGGTGTGTGTATTGTGTGTGTATAGTGTATGTTTGTGGTGTGTGTATTGTGTGTGTATAGTGTATGTTTGTGGTGTGTGTATAGTGTGTGGTGTGTGTATAGTGTATGTTTGTGGTGTGTGTATAGTGTATGTTTATGGTGTGTGTATTGTGTGTGTATAGTGTATGTTTGTGGTGTGTGTATTGTGTGTGTATAGTGTATCTTTGTGGTGTATGTATTGTGTGTGTATAGTGTATGTTTGTGGTGTGTGTATTGTGTGTGTATAGTGTATGTTTGTGGTGTGTGTATAGTGTGTGGTGTGTGTATAGTGTATGTTTGTTGTGTGTGTATATAGTGTATGTTTCTGGTGTGTGTATTGTGTGTGTATAGTGTATGTTTGTGGTGTGTGTATAGTGTGTGGTGTGTGTATAGTGTATGTTTGTTGTGTGTGTATAGTGTATGTTTCTGGTGTGTGTATTGTGTGTGTATAGTGTATCTTTGTGGTGTATGTATTGTGTGTGTATAGTGTATGTTCATGGTGTGTGTATTGTGTGTGTATAGTGTATGTTTGTTGTGTGTGTATAGTGTATGTTTGTGGTGTGTGTATTGTGTGTGTATAGTGTGTGGTGTCTGTATAGTGTATGTTTGTGGTGTGTGTATTGTGTGTGTATAGTGTATGTTTGTTGTGTGTGTATAGTGTATGTTTGTGGTGTGTGTATAATGTGTGGTGTGTGTATAGTGTATGTTTGTGGTGTGTGTATTGTGTGTGTATAGTGTGTGGTGTGTGTATAGTGTATGTTTGTGGTGTGTGTATTGTGTGTGTATAGTGTATGTTTGTGGTGTGTGTATTGTGTGTGTATAGTGTATGTTTGTGGTGTGTGTATAGTGTATGTTCATGGTGTGTGTATTGTGTATTGTGTGTGTATAGTGTATGTTCATGGTGTGTATATTGTGTGTGTATAGTGTGTGTTTTGTGTGTATAGTGTATGTTTGTGGTGTGTGTATTGTGTGTGTATAGTGTATGTTCATGGTGTGTATATTGTGTGTGTATAGTGTGTGTTTTGTGTGTATAGTGTATGTTTGTGGTGTGTGTATTGTGTGTGTATAGTGTATGTTCATGGTGTGTATATTGTGTGTGTATAGTGTGTGTTTTGTGTGTATAGTGTATGTTTGTGGTGTGTGTATTGTGTGTGTATAGTGTATGTTCATGGTGTGTGTATTGTGTGTGTGTGTAGTGTGTGGTGTGTGTATAGTGTATGTTTGTGGTGTGTGTATTGTGTGTGTATAGTGTATGTTTGTGGTGTGTGTATAGTGTATGTTCATGGTGTGTGTATTGTGTGTGGTGTGTATATAGTGTATGTTCATGGTGTGTATATTGTGTGTTTTGTCTGTATAGTGTATGTTTGTGGTGTGTGTATTGTGTGTGTATAGTGTATGTTCATGGTGTGTGTATTGTGTGTGTGTGTAGTGTGTGGTGTGTGTATAGTGTATGTTTGTGGTGTGTGTATTGTGTATAGTGTGTGTGGTGTGTGTATTGTGTGTGTGTATAGTGTGTGTGTTGTGTGTATAGTGTATGTTTGTGGTATGTGTATTGTGTGTGGTGTGTGTAGTGTGTGTAGTGTGTGTGTGGTGTGTGTATTGTGTGTGTGTGTATAGTGTGTGTGGTGTGTTTAGTGTGTTTGGTGTGTGTATAGTGTATGTTCGTGGTGTGTGTATAGTGTGTGTGTTGTGTGTATAGTGTATGTTCATGGTGTGTATATTGTGTGTGGTGTGTATGTGGTGTGTGTATAGTGTGTGTGGTGTGTGTGTGTGGTGTATGTATTGTGTGTGTATAGTGTGTGTATAATGTATTTTCATGGCATGTCTATAGTGTGTGGGGTGTGTGTATTTGGTGTGTGTGTGTATAGTGTGTGTAAAGTGTGTGTGTATAGTGTGTGTTTGTGGTGTGTGTGTGGTGTGTGTATTTGGTGTGTGTATAGTTTATGTTTGTGGTGTGTGTAGAGTGTGTGTATAGTGTATGTTTATGTTATGTGTGTATGGTGTATGTATTGTGTGTATGGTGTTTGTGGTGTGTATTCTGTATGTTTAGGGTGTGTGTATAGTGTATGCTTGTGGTGTGTGTGTAGTGTGTGTATGGTGTGTATAGTGTATGTTTGTAGTGTGTGTATTGTGTGTGTGTATAGTGTATATTTGTGGTGTGTGTATAGTGTATATTCATTGTCTGTGTATTTGGTGTGTGTATAGTGTGTGTGATATGTGTATTTGGTGTGTGTATAGTGTGTGTGATATGTGTATTTGGTGTGTATGTATAGTGTGTATAGTGTGTGTGATATGTGTATTTGGTGTGTATGTATAGTGTGTATAGTGTGTGATATGTGTATTTGGTGTGTATGTATAGTGTGTATAGTGTGTGTGATATGTGTATTTGGTGTGTATGTATAGTGTGTATAGTGTGTGTGATATGTGTATTTGGTGTGTATGTATAGTGTGTATAGTGTGTGTGATATGTGTATTTGGTGTGTATGTATAGTGTGTATAGTGTGTGTGATATGTGTATTTGGTGTGTATGTATAGTGTGTATAGTGTGTGTGATATGTGTATTTGGTGTGTATGTATAGTGTGTATAGTGTGTGTGATATGTGTATTTGGTGTGTATGTATAGTGTGTATAGTGTGTGTGATATGTGTATTTGGTGTGTATGTATAGTGTGTATAGTGTGTGTGATATGTGTATTTGGTGTGTGTATAGTGTGTGTGATATGTGTATTTGGTGTGTGTATAGTGTGTGTGATATGTGTATTTGGTGTGTATGTATAGTGTGTATAGTGTGTGTGATATGTGTATTTGGTGTGTATGTATAGTGTGTATAGTGTGTGTGATATGTGTATTTGGTGTGTGTATAGTGTGTGTGATATGTGTATTTGGTGTGTATGTATAGTGTGTATAGTGTGTGTGATATGTGTATTTGGTGTGTGTATAGTGTGTGTGATATGTGTATTTGGTGTGTATGTATAGTGTGTATAGTGTGTGTGATATGTGTATTTGGTGTGTATGTATAGTGTGTATAGTGTGTGTGATATGTGTATTTGGTGTGTATGTATAGTGTGTATAGTGTGTGTGATATGTGTATTTGGTGTGTATGTATAGTGTGTATAGTGTGTGTGATATGTGTATTTGGTGTGTATGTATAGTGTGTATAGTGTGTGTGATATGTGTATTTGGTGTGTATGTATAGTGTGTATAGTGTGTGTGATATGTGTATTTGGTGTGTATGTATAGTGTGTATAGTGTGTGTGATATGTGTATTTGGTGTGTATGTATAGTGTGTATAGTGTGTGTGATATGTGTATTTGGTGTGTATGTATAGTGTGTATAGTGTGTGTGATATGTGTATTTGGTGTGTATGTATAGTGTGTATAGTGTGTGTGATATGTGTATTTGGTGTGTGTATAGTGTGTGTGATATGTGTATTTGGTGTGTGTATAGTGTGTGTGATATGTGTATTTGGTGTGTATGTATAGTGTGTATAGTGTGTGTGATATGTGTATTTGGTGTGTATGTATAGTGTGTATAGTGTGTGTGATATGTGTATTTGGTGTGTGTATAGTGTGTGTGATATGTGTATTTGGTGTGTATGTATAGTGTGTATAGTGTGTGTGATATGTGTATTTGGTGTGTGTATAGTGTGTGTGATATGTGTATTTGGTGTGTATGTATAGTGTGTATAGTGTGTGTGATATGTGTATTTGGTGTGTATGTATAGTGTGTATAGTGTGTGTGATATGTGTATTTGGTGTGTGTGTATAGTGTGTATAGTGTGTGTGATATGTGTATTTGGTGTGTATGTATAGTGTGTATAGTGTGTGTGATATGTGTATTTGGTGTGTGTGTATAGTGTGTGTAGTGTATTTTCTCCAACACAATTAACCTTGTATAGTAATTGTTCAACTCGTACATACACCAGTCTGTTGTCTGTGTACACACACTCGTACACACACCAGTCTGTTGTCTGTGTACACACACTCGTACACACACCAGTCTGTTGTCTGTGTACACACACTCGTACACACACCAGTCTGCTGTCTGTGTACACACACTCGTACACACACCAGTCTGTTGTCTGTGTACACACACTCGTACACACACCAGTCTGTTGTCTGTGTACACACACTCGTACACACACCAGTCTGCTGTCTGTGTACACACACTCGTACACTCACCAGTCTGTTGTCTGTGTACACACACTCGTACACACACCAGTCTGTTGTCTGTGTACACACACTCGTACACACACCAGTCTGCTGTCTGTGTACACACACTCGTACACACACCAGTCTGTTGTCTGTGTACACACACTCGTACACACACCAGTCTGCTATCTGTGTACACACACTCGTACACACACCAGTCTGTTGTCTGTGTACACACACTCGTACACACACCAGTCTGCTGTCTGTGTACACACACTCGTACACACACCAGTCTGTTGTCTGTGTACACACACTCGTACACACACCAGTCTGTTGTCTGTGTACACACACTCGTACACACACCAGTCTGCTATCTGTGTACACACACTCGTACACACACCAGTCTGTTGTCTGTGTACACACACTCGTACACACACCAGTCTGTTGTCTGTGTACACACACTCGTACACTCACCAGTCTGTTGTCTGTGTACACACACTCGTACACACACCAGTCTGTTGTCTGTGTACACACACTCGTACACACACCAGTCTGCTATCTGTGTACACACACTCGTACACACACCAGTCTGTTGTCTGTGTACACACACTCGTACACACACCAGTCTGCTGTCTGTGTACACACACTTGTACACTCGTACACACACCAGTCTGTTGTCTGTGTACACACACTCGTACACACACCAGTCTGTTGTCTGTGTACACACACTCGTACACACACCAGTCTGTTGTCTGTGTACACACACTCGTACACACACCAGTCTGTTGTCTCAGCTTTTCTCTGAACTGTTCAGTGACACATTCTATAACGCCCAGAATTCTATATTCCTCTATCAGTCTTTAGAATTTGTTGTAAGTTTATAAGCTTTAATAATGACGCTCTAATCATGTGTTATAACGATGTCCTTGATAAGTTTCAGTGATGTTGTAACTCTAATGTCAGTGTTCTTTATTTTCACACGTGCTATAAACTTTTATAAAACTAATAATGAGCTGTTAATAATTGACTGAACCTTAGACCTTACTTACATGATGCTCTCTTGAGTACTACATAGACTACATGTGCAAAAGTATGTGCACCCCATGAGGTTCCATACAATTTCTTCTACAATGATGGTCAGGGGTGTGATGGTCAGGGGTGTGTTGGTCAGGGGTGTGATGGTCAGGAGTGTGATAGTAAGGGGTGTGATGGTTAGGGGTGTGATAGTAAGGAGTGTGATGGGCAGGAGTGTGATAGTCAGGGGTGTGATGGTCAGGGGTATGATGGTCAGGGGTGTGATAGTCAGGGGTGTGATAGTCAGGGGTATGATGGTCAGGGGTGTGATAGTCAGGGGTGTGATAGTCAGGGGTGTGATGGTCAGGGGTGTGATAGTCAGGGGTGTGATAGTCAGGGGTGTGATAGTCAGGGGTGTGATGGTCAGGGGTGTGATAGTCAGGGGTGTGATAGTCAGGGGTGTGATGGTCAGGGGTGTGATGGTCAGGGGTGTGATAGTCAGGGGTGTGATGGTCAGGGGTGTGATGGTCAGGGGTGTGATAGTCAGGGGTGTGATAGTCAGGTGTGATGGTCAGGGGTGTGATAGTCAGGGGTGTGATAGTAAGGGGTGTGATAGTAAGGGGTGTGATAGTCAGGGGTGTGATAGTCAGGGGTGCGATGTTCAGTGGTGTGTTGGTCAGGGGTGTAATGGTCAGGGGTGTGATGGTCAGGGGTGTGATAGTCAGGGGTGTGATAGTCAGGGGTGTGATGGTCAGGGGTGTGATGGTCAGGGGTGTGATGGTCAGGGGTGTGATAGTCAGGGGTGTGATAGTCAGGTGTGATGGTCAGGGGTGTGATAGTCAGGGGTGTGATGGTCAGGGGTGCGATGTTCAGTGGTGTGTTGGTCAGGGGTGTGACAGTCAGGGGTGTGATAGTCAGGGGTGTGATAGTCGGGTGTGTGATAGTCAGGGGTGTGATGGTCAGGGGTGTGATAGTAAGGGGTGTGATAGTCAGGGGTGTGATAGTCAGGGGTGTGATAGTCAGGGTGTGATAGTAAGGGGTGTGATAGTCAGGGGTGTGATGGTCAGGGGTGTGATAGTAAGGGGTGTGATAGTCAGGGGTGTGATGGTCAGGGGTGTGATAGTCAGGGGTGTGATGGTCAGGGGTGTGACAGTCAGGGGTGTGATAGTCAGGGATGTGATAGTCGGGTGTGTGATAGTCAGGGGTGTGATGGTCAGGGGTGTGATAGTAAGGGGTGTGATAGTCAGGGGTGTGATAGTCAGGGGTGTGATAGTCAGGGTGTGATAGTCAGGGGTGTGATGGTCAGGGGTGTGATAGTCAGGGGTGTGATAGTCAGGGGTGTGATGGTCAGGGGTGTGACAGTCAGGGGTGTGATAGTCAGGGATGTGATAGTCGGGTGTGTGATAGTCAGGGGTGTGATGGTCAGGGGTGTGATAGTAAGGGGTGTGATAGTCAGGGGTGTGATAGTCAGGGGTGTGATAGTCAGGGGTGTGATAGTCAGGGGTGTGATGGTCAGGGGTGTGATAGTCAGGGGTGTGATAGTCAGGGGTGTGATGGTCAGGGGTGTGATGTTCAGTGGTGTGTTGGTCAGGGGTGTGATGGTCAGGAGTGTGATAGTCAGGGGTGTGATGTTCAGTGGTGTGTTGGTCAGGGGTGTGATGGTCAGGAGTGTGATAGTCAGGGGTGTGATGGTCAGGAGTGTGATAGTCAGGGGTGTGATGTTCAGTGGTGTGTTGGTCAGGGGTGTGATGGTCAGGAGTGTGATAGTCAGGGGTGTGATGGTCAGGAGTGTGATAGTCAGGGGTGTGATGTTCAGTGGTGTGTTGGTCAGGGGTGTGATGGTCAGGAGTGTGATAGTCAGGGGTGTGATGGTCAGGAGAGTAATGGTAAGTGGTGTGATATTCAGGGGTGTGATAGTCAGGGGTGTGGTGTTTGTAAAGTGTGTGTATGGTGTGTTGGGTGTATGTTCATGGTGTGTCTATGGTGTGTGTATGATGTGTGTAGTGTGTGTATGATGTGTGTAGTGTGTGTATGGTGTGTTTGTGTGAACACCTGTGAACCCACAAAGCTCAAAATAGTTTTTCTAGAACTTTCCAGACCTGAAGAACTGAAAGTTACACAAACACACATGACGTTCAACATCACAGACTTATATTTGTAATTAGACAAAGTTATTTTGTGCAATTCACCCTAACACACACACACACACACACTTATCACAAAAAACACAGCTCATCTCTCTAGATGTTTAGCTAACATACATTTGCTATTGTCTGAAATGAGCAGGGGATCACACACACACACACACACACATGGCTGATGCTGGTTCAGCGGCGGTTTTATGGACACAATAAATTCCAGATTGTTATTGAAGACTTTATAGATGTTAAAACACACTCATGCAGTACCTGGGATCTGATAACACACACTTTCCCAGAGGTTCTTACTTTGATTGCAGGCTTTTGATTTTTCCAGTCAGATTGTGTAATCAGATTATACTGCACTAATACACAACACTGGATCTGAATATAATCATGATTATGAGTAGAGCTCACAGAGGAGGAGGAGAAGGAGGAGGAGGAGGAGGAGGAAGAAGAGCGCTCCACTGTCACTGCTACTGATTAATACACAGATGTCTGCTTTTATATAGAAACACTACAGACATGTAGGAGTTTCTGAACATGATGTGTATGGTGTGTGTATAGTGTGTGTATAGTGTGTGTATGGTGTGTGTATGGTGTGTGTATGGTGTGTGTATAGTGTGTGTATGGTGTGTGTATGGTGTGTGTATAGTGTGTGTATGGTGTGTGTATGGTGTGTGTATGGTGTGTGTATGGTGTGTGTATAGTGTGTGTATGGTGTGTGTATGGTGTGTGTATGGTGTGTGTATGGTGTGTGTATGGTGTGTGTATGGTGTGTGTATGGTGTGTGTATGGTGTGTGTATAGTGTGTGTATGGTGTGTGTATGGTGTGTGTATGGTGTGTGTGTGTGTGTATGGTGTGTGTATGGTGTGTGTATGGTGTGTGTATAGTGTGTGTATGGTGTGTGTATGGTGTGTATATAGTGTGTGTATGGTGTGTGTATGGTGTGTTGGTGTGTATAGTGTGTGTATGGTGTGTGTATGGTGTGTGTATAGTGTGTGTATGGTGTGTGTATGGTGTGTGTATGGTGTGTGTGTGTGTGTATGGTGTGTGTATGGTGTGTGTATGGTGTGTGTATAGTGTGTGTATAGTGTGTGTATGGTGTGTGTATGGTGTGTGTATGGTGTGTGTATAGTGTGTGTATGGTGTGTGTATGGTGTGTGTATGGTGTGTGTATGGTGTGTGTATAGTGTGTGTATGGTGTGTGTATGGTGTGTGTGTGTGTGTATGGTGTGTGTATGGTGTGTGTATGGTGTGTGTATAGTGTGTGTATGGTGTGTGTATAGTGTGTGTATGGTGTGTGTATGGTGTGTGTATAGTGTGTGTATGGTGTGTGTATAGTGTGTGTATGGTGTGTGTATAGTGTGTGTATGGTGTGTGTATGGTGTGTGTATGGTGTGTGTATAGTGTGTGTATGGTGTGTGTGTGTGTGTATGGTGTGTGTATGGTGTGTGTATGGTGTGTGTATAGTGTGTGTATGGTGTGTGTATGGTGTGTGTATGGTGTGTGTATGGTGTGTGTGTGTGTGTATAGTGTGTGTATGGTGTGTGTATAGTGTGTGTATAGTGTGTGTATGGTGTGTGTATGGTGTGTGTATAGTGTGTGTATGGTGTGTGTATGGTGTGTGTATAGTGTGTGTATGGTGTGTGTATGGTGTGTGTATGGTGTGTGTATGGTGTGTGTATAGTGTGTGTATGGTGTGTGTATGGTGTGTGTATGGTGTGTGTATGGTGTGTGTAGTGTGTGTATGGTGTGTGTATGGTGTGTGTATGGTGTGTGTATGGTGTGTGTATGGTGTGTGTATAGTGTGTGTATGGTGTGTGTATGGTGTGTGTGTGTGTGTATGGTGTGTGTATGGTGTGTGTATGGTGTGTGTATAGTGTGTGTATGGTGTGTGTATAGTGTGTTTAGCGTGTGTGCATAGTGTGTGTACGGTGTGTGTGGCGTGTGTGTATGGTGTGTGTATAGTGTGTGTATGAGTGTGTGTGTGTGTGTATGGTGTGTGTATGGTGTGTGTATGGTGTGTGTATGGTGTGTGTATGGTGTGTGTATGGTGTGTGTATGGTGTGTGTGTGTGTGTATAGTGTGTGTATGGTGTGTGTATAGTGTGTGTATAGTGTGTGTATGGTGTGTGTATGGTGTGTGTATAGTGTGTGTATGGTGTGTGTATGGTGTGTGTATAGTGTGTGTATGGTGTGTGTATGGTGTGTGTATGGTGTGTGTATGGTGTGTGTATAGTGTGTGTATGGTGTGTGTATGGTGTGTGTATGGTGTGTGTATGGTGTGTGTAGTGTGTGTATGGTGTGTGTATGGTGTGTGTATGGTGTGTGTATGGTGTGTGTATGGTGTGTGTATAGTGTGTGTATGGTGTGTGTATGGTGTGTGTATGGTGTGTGTGTGTGTGTATGGTGTGTGTATGGTGTGTGTATGGTGTGTGTATAGTGTGTGTATGGTGTGTGTATGGTGTGTATATAGTGTGTGTATGGTGTGTGTATGGTGTGTGTATGGTGTGTGTATAGTGTGTGTATGGTGTGTGTATGGTGTGTGTATAGTGTGTGTATGGTGTGTGTATGGTGTGTGTATGTGTGTGTGTGTATGGTGTGTGTATGGTGTGTGTATGGTGTGTGTATGGTGTGTGTGTAATGTGTGTATAATGTGTGTATAGTGTGTGTATGGTGTGTGTATGGTGTGTGTATGGTGTGTGTATGGTGTGTGTATAGTGTGTGTATGGTGTGTGTATGGTGTGTGTATAGTGTGTGTATGGTGTGTGTATGTATAGTGTGTGTATGGTGTGTGTATGGTGTGTGTATAGTGTGTGTATGGTGTGTGTATGGTGTGTGTATGTGTGTGTATGGTGTGTGTATGGTGTGTGTATAGTGTGTGTATGGTGTGTGTATGGTGTGTGTATGGTGTGTGTATAGTGTGTGTATGGTGTGTGTATGGTGTGTGTATGGTGTGTGTATGGTGTGTGTATGGTGTGTGTATAGTGTGTGTATGGTGTGTGTATGGTGTGTGTATGGTGTGTGTATGGTGTGTGTATGGTGTGTGTATAGTGTGTGTATGGTGTGTGTATGGTGTGTGTATGGTGTCTGTATAGTGTGTGTATGGTGTGTGTATAGTGTGTGTATGGTGTGTGTATGGTGTCTGTATAGTGTGTGTATGGTGTGTGTATAGTGTGTGTATGGTGTGTGTATGGTGTGTGTATGGTGTGTGTATAGTGTGTGTATGGTGTGTGTATGGTGTGTGTATAGTGTGTGTATGGTGTGTGTATGGTGTGTGTATGGTGTGTGTGTGTGTGTATGGTGTGTGTATGGTGTGTGTATGGTGTGTGTATAGTGTGTGTATGGTGTGTGTATAGTGTGTGTATGGTGTGTGTATAGTGTGTGTATGGTGTGTGTATGGTGTGTGTATGGTGTGTGTATGGTGTGTGTATAGTGTGTGTATGGTGTGTGTATGGTGTGTGTGTGTGTGTATGGTGTGTGTATGGTGTGTGTATGGTGTGTGTATAGTGTGTGTATGGTGTGTGTATAGTGTGTGTATATAGTGTGTGTATGGTGTGTGTATGGTGTGTGTATGGTGTGTGTATAGTGTGTGTATGGTGTGTGTATGGTGTGTGTATAGTGTGTGTATGGTGTGTGTATGGTGTGTGTATGGTGTGTGTATGGTGTGTGTATAGTGTGTGTATGGTGTGTGTGTGTGTATAGTGTGTGTATGGTGTGTGTATGGTGTGTGTATAGTGTGTGTATGGTGTGTGTATGGTGTGTGTATAGTGTGTGTATGGTGTGTGTGTGTGTGTATAGTGTGTGTATGGTGTGTGTATGGTGTGTGTATAGTGTGTGTATGGTGTGTGTATGGTGTGTGTATAGTGTGTGTATGGTGTGTGTATGGTGTGTGTATGGTGTCTGTATAGTGTGTGTATGGTGTGTGTATAGTGTGTGTATGGTGTGTGTATGGTGTCTGTATAGTGTGTGTATGGTGTGTGTATGGTGTGTGTGTATGGTGTGTGTGTATGGTGTGTGTATGGTGTGTGTATAGTGTGTGTATAGTGTGTGTATGGTGTGTGTATGGTGTGTGTATAGTGTGTGTATGGTGTGTGTATGGTGTGTGTGTGTGTATGGTGTGTGTATGGTGTGTGTATAGTGTGTGTATGGTGTGTGTATGGTGTGTGTATGGTGTGTGTATAGTGTGTGTATGGTGTCTGTATGGTGTGTGTATGGTGTGTGTATAGTGTGTGTATGGTGTGTGTATGGTGTGTGTGTGTATGGTGTGTGTATGGTGTGTGTATAGTGTGTGTATGGTGTGTGTATGGTGTGTGTGTGTATGGTGTGTGTATGGTGTGTGTATGGTGTGTGTATAGTGTGTGTATGGTGTGTGTATGGTGTGTGTATGGTGTGTGTATGGTGTGTGTGTGTATGGTGTGTGTATGGTGTGTGTATAGTGTGTGTATGGTGTGTGTATGGTGTGTGTATGGTGTGTGTATGGTGTGTGTATGGTGTGTGTATAGTGTGTGTATGGTGTGTGTATGGTGTGTGTATGGTGTGTGTATGGTGTGTGTGTGTGTGTATGGTGTGTGTATGGTGTGTGTATAGTGTGTGTATGGTGTGTGTATGGTGTGTGTATAGTGTGTGTATGGTGTGTGTATGGTGTGTGTATGGTGTGTGTATGGTGTGTGTATAGTGTGTGTATGGTGTGTGTATGGTGTGTGTATGGTGTGTGTATAGTGTGTGTATGGTGTCTGTATGGTGTGTGTATGGTGTGTGTATAGTGTGTGTATGGTGTGTGTATGGTGTGTGTGTGTATGGTGTGTGTATGGTGTGTGTATAGTGTGTGTATGGTGTGTGTATGGTGTGTCTTCATGGTGTGTGTATGGTGTGTGTATAATGGTGTGTGTGTATGGTGTCTGTATGGTGTGTGTATGGTGTGTGTATGTGTGTTATGGTGTGTGTATGTGTGTGTGTATGGTGTGTGTATAGTGTGTGTATGGTGTGTGTTCATGGTGTGTGTGTATGGTGTGTGTATGGTGTGTGTTCATGGTGTGTGTATGGTGTGTGTTTATGTGTGTGTTTATGGTGTGTGTTTGTGGTGTGTGTATGGTGTGTGTATGGTGTGTGTATGGTGTGTATGGTGTGTGTGTGTATGGTGTGTGTATAGTGTGTGTATGGTGTGTGTACGGTGTGTGTGTGTGTGTGTGTGTATGGTGTGTGTATGGTGTGTGTGTGTGTGTATGGTGTGTGTGTGTGTGTGTATGGTGTGTGTATGGTGTGTGTATGGTGTGTGTATAGTGTGTGTATGGTGTGTGTATAGTGTGTGTATGGTGTGTGTATAGTGTGTGTATGGTGTGTGTATGGTGTGTGTGTGTGTGTGTGTGTATGGTGTGTGTATGGTGTGTGTGTGTGTATGGTGTGTGTGTGTGTGTGTGTGTATGGTGTGTATGGTGTGTGTATAGTGTGTGTATGGTGTGTGTATGGTGTGTGTGTGTGTGTGTGGATGGTGTGTGTATAGTGTGTGTATGGTGTGTGTATGGTGTCTGTATAGTGTGTGTATGGTGTGTATGGTGTGTGTGTGTATGGTGTGTGTATGGTGTGTGTATAGTGTGTGTATGGTGTGTGTATGGTGTGTGTGTGTGTATGGTGTGTGTATGGTCTGTGTGTGTGTGTGTGTATGGTGTGTGTGTGTGTGTGTATAGTGTGTGTATGGTGTGTGTATGGTGTCTGTATAGTGTGTGTATGGTGTGTGTATGGTGTGTGTATAGTGTGTGTATGGTGTGTGTATGGTGTCTGTATAGTGTGTGTATGGTGTGTGTATAGTGTGTGTATGGTGTGTGTATGGTGTCTGTATAGTGTGTGTATGGTGTGTGTATAGTGTGTGTATGGTGTGTGTATGGTGTGTGTGTGTGTGTGTGTGTGTATGGTGTGTGTATGGTGTGTATGGTATGTGTGTGTGTGTGTATGGTGTGTGTATAGTGTGTGTATGGTGTGTGTATAGTGTGTGTATGGTGTGTGTGTGTGTATGGTGTGTGTATGGTGTGTGTATAGTGTGTGTATGGTGTGTGTGTATGGTTTGTGTATAGTGTGTGTATGGTGTGTGTATGGTGTGTGTGTGTGTGTGTGTATGGTGTGTGTATGGTGTGTATGGTATGTGTGTGTGTGTATGGTGTGTGTATAGTGTGTGTATGGTGTGTGTATAGTGTGTGTATGGTGTGTGTGTGTGTGTATGGTGTGTGTATGGTGTGTGTATAGTGTGTGTATGGTGTGTGTGTATGGTTTGTGTATAGTGTGTGTATGGTGTGTGTATGGTGTGTGTGTGTGTGTATGGTGTGTGTTCATGGTGTGTGTTAGGGGTGTGTATAATGCATGTTCAGTGTGTGTGGTGTGTGTATGTTCATGGCATGTGTTAGTGGTGTGTGTGTGTATGGTGTTTGTTAGTGGCGTGTCTTCATGGTGTGTGTTAGTTGTGTGTTTATGGTGTGTGTTTGTGGTGAATGTTTATGGTGTGTGTTCATGGTGTGTGTTTATGGTGTGTGTTCATGGTGTGTGTTCATGGTGTGTGTTTGTGGTGTGTGTTCATGGTGTGTGTTCATGGTGTGTGTTTGTGGTGTATTCATGGTGTGTGTTCATGGTGTGTTTTCATGGTGTGTGTTTATGGTGTGTGTTTATGGTGTGTGTTTGTGGTGTGTGTTCATGGTGTGTGTTTGTGGTGTGTGTTCATGGTGTGTGTTCATGGTGTGTGTTCATGGTGTGTGTTTGTGGTGTATTCATGGTGTGTGTTCATGGTGTGTGTTTGTGGTGTGTGTTTATGGTGTGTGTTTGTGGTGTGTTTTCATGGTGTTTGTGGTGTGTGTATGGTGTGTGTTCATGGTGTGTGTTAGGGGTGTGTATAATGCATGTTCAGTGTGTGTGGTGTGTGTATGTTCATGGCATGTGTTAGTGGTGTGTGTGTATGGTGTTTGTTAGTGGTGTGTCTTCATGGTGTGTGTTAGTTGTGTGTTTATGGTGTGTGTTTATGGTGTGTGTTTGTGGTGTGTGTTCATGGTGTGTGTTTGTGGTGTGTGTTCATGGTGTGTGTTCATGGTGTGTGTTTGTGGTGTGTTCATGGTGTGTGTTTGTGGTGTGTGTTTGTTGTGTGTGTTCATGGTGTGTGTTTGTGGTGTGTGTTTATGGTGTGTGTTCATGGTGTGTGTTTGTGGTGTGTGTTTATGGTGTGTGTTTGTGGTGTGTGTTTGTGGTGTGTTCATGGTGTGTGTTTGTGGTGTGTTTATGGTGTGTGTTCATGGTGTGTGTTTATGGTGTGTGTTCATGGTGTGTGTTTGTGGTGTGTGTTTATGGTGTGTGTTCATGGTGTGTGTTTGTGGTGTGTGTTCATGGTGTGTGTTTATGGTGTGTGTTCATGGTGTGTGTTTGTGGTGTGTGTTTATGGTGTGTGTTCATGGTGTGTGTTTATGGTGTGTGTTCATGGTGTGTGTTTGTGGTGTGTGTTCGTGGTGTGTGTTCATGGTGTGTGTTTGTGGTGTGTGTTTATGGTGTGTGTTTGTGGTGTGTGTTTGTGGTGTGTTCATGGTGTGTGTTCATGGTGTGTGTTTGTGGTGTGTTTATGGTGTGTGTTTATGGTGTGTGTTTGTGGTGTGTGTTTGTGGTGTGTGTTTGTGGTGTGTGTTCATGGTGTGTGTTTGTGGTGTGTTTATGGTGTGTGTTCATGGTGTGTGTTTATGGTGTGTGTTCATGGTATGTGTTTATGGTGTGTTTTTGTGGTGTGTGTTCATGGTGTGTGTTTGTGGTGTGTGTTTGTGGTGTGTTTATGGTGTGTGTTTGTGGTGTGTGTTCATGGTGTGTGTTTGTGGTGTGTTTATGGTGTGTGTTTGTGGTGTGTGTTCATGGTGTGTGTTCATGGTGTGTGTTTATGGTGTGTGTTCATGGTGTGTGTTTATGGTGTGTGTTTGTGGTGTGTTTATGGTGTGTTTTTGTGGTGTGTGTTTATGGTGTGTGTTTGTGGTGTGTGTTCATGGTGTGTGTTCATGGTGTGTGTTTATGGTGTGTTTTTGTGGTGTGTGTTCATGGTGTGTGTTTGTGGTGTGTGTTTATGGTGTGTGTTTGTGGTGTGTGTTCATGGTGTGTGTTTGTGGTGTGTGTTTATGGTGTGTGTTTGTGGTGTGTGTTCATGGTGTGTGTTTGTGGTGTGTGTTTATGGTGTGTTTTTGTGGTGTGTGTTTGTGGTGTGTGTTTATGGTGTGTGTTCATGGTGTGTGTTTATGGTGTGTTTTTGTGGTGTGTGTTCATGGTGTGTGTTTGTGGTGTGTTTATGGTGTGTGTTTGTGGTGTGTGTTCATGGTGTGTGTTAGTGGTGTGTTTATGGTGTGTGTTTGTGGTGTGTGTTCATGGTGTGTGTTTGTGGTGTGTTTATGGTGTGTGTTTGTGGTGTGTTTATGGTGTGTGTTTGTGGTGTGTGTTCATGGTGTGTGTTTGTGGTGTGTTTGTGGTGTGTGTTTGTGGTGTGTGTTCATGGTGTGTGTGTGTTTGTGGTGTGTTTTCATGGTGTGTTTGTGGTGTGTGTTCATGGTGTGTGTTTGTGGTGTGTGTATGGTGTGTGTTTGTGGTGTGTTTTCATGGTGTGTTCATGGTGTGTTATTGTGTGTGTTTGTGGTGTGTGTATGGTGTGTGTTTGTAGTGTGTATGGTGTGTGTATGTTCATGGCATGTGTTAGTGGTGTGTGTCTGTATGGTGTTTGTTAGTGGCGTGTCTTCATGGTGTGTGTTAGTTGTGTGTTAATGGTGTGTGTTTGTGGTGAATGTTTATGGTGTGTGTTCATGGTGTGTGTTTGTGGTGTGTGTTTGTGGTGTGTGTTTGTGGTGTATTCATGGTGTGTGTTTATGGTGTGTGTTCGTGGTGTGTGTTCATGGTGTGTGTTTGTGGTGTATTCATGGTGTGTGTTCATGGCGTGTGTTCATGGTGTGTGTTCATGGTGTGTGTTTGTGGTGTATTCATGGTGTGTGTTTATGGTGTGTGTTTGTGGTGTGTGTTCATGGTGTGTGTTTGTGGTGTATTCATGGTGTGTGTTCATGGTGTGTGTTTGTGGTGTGTTTATGGTGTGTCTTCATGGTGTGTGTTTGTGGTGTGTGTTCATGGTGTGTGTTTGTGGTGTATTCATGGTGTGTGTTCATGGTGTGTGTTTGTGGTGTGTTTATGGTGTGTCTTCATGGTGTGTGTTTGTGGTGTGTTTATGGTGTGTCTTCATGGTGTGTGTTCATGGTGTGTGTTTGTGGTGTGTTTATGGTGTGTCTTCATGGTGTGTGTTTGTGGTGTGTTTATGGTGTGTGTTCATGGTGTGTGTTTGTGGTGTGTGTTCATGGTGTGTGTTTGTGGTGTATTCATGGTGTGTGTTCATGGTGTGTGTTTGTGGTGTGTTTATGGTGTGTGTTTGTGGTGTGTTCATGGTGTGTGTTTATGGTGTGTCTTCATGGTGTGTGTTTGTGGTGTGTTTATGGTGTGTGTTTGTGGTGTGTTCATGGTGTGTGTTTATGGTGTGTCTTCATGGTGTGTGTTTGTGGTGTGTTTATGGTGTGTCTTCATGGTGTGTGTTCATGGTGTGTGTTCATGGTGTGTGTTTGTGGTGTGTGTTCATGGTGTGTGTTTGTGGTGTGTGTTCATAGTGTGTGTTCATGGTGTGTGTTTGTGTTGTGTTCATGGTGTGTTTTTGTGGTGTGTTCATGGTGTGTGTTTGTGGTGTGTTTATGGTGTGTGTTCATGGTGTGTGTTTGTGGTGTGTGTTTGTGTTGTGTTCATGGTGTATGTTTGTGGTGTGTTTATGGTGTGTGTTTGTGGTGTGTTTATGGTGTGTGTTCATGGTGTGTGTTTGTGGTGTGTGTTTGTGGTGTGTGTTCATGGTGTGTGTTTGTGGTGTATTCATGGTGTGTGTTCATGGTGTGTGTTTGTGGTGTGTTTATGGTGTGTGTTTGTGTTGTGTTCATGGTGTATGTTTGTGGTGTGTTTATGGTGTGTGTTCATGGTGTATGTTTGTGGTGTGTTTATGGTGTGTGTTCATGGTGTGTGTTTGTGGTGTGTGTTTGTGTTGTGTTTATGGTGTGTGTTTGTGGTGTGTTTATGGTGTGTGTTTGTGGTGTGTGTTCATGGTGTGTGTTTGTGGTGTGTTCATGGTGTGTGTTTGTGGTGTGTGTTTGTGGTGTGTTTATGGTGTTTTTTGAGGTTTTAGTTTATGGTGTATGTTTGTGGTGTGTGTGTGTGTGTGTGTGTGTGTGTGTGTGTGTGTGGAAAGGAAGGTAAGGAAGGAAGCTGTTTGTTTTGTGGTGATGTTTTATACAGTGGAAAAGGAGGTCCTCTGCTCCAGGTTCTCCTCTCCTGTGTTCCAGGTTCTCCTCTCCTGTGTTCCAGGTTCTCCTGTGTTCCAAGTTCTTCTCTCCTGTGTTCCAGGTTCTCCTCTCATGTGCTCCAGGTCCTCCTGTGATCCAAATTCTCCTCTCCTGTGTTCCAGGTTCTCCTCTCATGTGCTCCAGGTCCTCCTGTGATCCAGATTCTCCTCTCCTGTGCTCCAGGTTCTCCTGTGTTCCAGGTTCTCCTCTCCTGTGTTCTAGGTTCCCCTGTGTTCCAGGTTCTCCTCTCCTATGCTCGGGGTTCTCCTCTCCTGTGTTCCAGGTGTTCCAGGTTCTTCTCTCCTATGCTCCAGGTTCTCCTCTTTTGTGTTCCAGCTTCTCCTCTCTTGTGTTCCAGGTTCTCCTCTCCTGTGTTCCAGGTTCTCCTCTCCTGTGCTCCAGGTTCTCCTGTGTTCCAGATTCTCCTCTCCTGTGTTCCAGGTTCTCCTGTCCTGTGCTCCAGGTTCTCCTGTGTTCCAGGTTCTCCTGTGTTCCAGGTTCTCCTCTCCTGTCTTCCAGATTCTCCTCTCCTGTGCTCCAGGTTCTCCTCTCCTGTGTTCCAGGTGTTCCAGGTGTTCCAGGTTCTTCTCTCCTATGCTCCAGGTTCTCCTCTCCTGTGTTCCAGATTTTCCTCTCCTGTGTTCCAGATTCTCCTCTCCTGTGCTCCAGGTTCTCCTCTCTTGTGTTCCAAGTGTTCCAGGTTCTTCTCTCCTATGCTCCAGGTTCTCCTCTCCTGTGCTCCAGGTTCTCCTGTGTTTCAGGTTCTCCTCTCCTATGTTCCAGGTTCTCCTCTCCAAGTGAATTTGTGTAACCAGGAACTTATGATCAATTTAAGAGTTAAATGAGAGAGAGAGAGAGAGAGAGAGAGAGAGCATGATAGATGCAGAAAGAGAGAGATGGGAGAGAGAGATGGAGGGAGAGATATAAAGAGACTGACAGAGAGAGAGAGAGATTGTGTGATAGAGAGATGGACAGAGAGAGATAGAGCCCTGACTGCAGTGTAAATCTACACTGGCTTTGGATCTGAGCGTCTCAGTGCTCAGAAACTTCATGTTGTTGATTATTTTCCTATAACTGAGTGTTCCACACATAACCTAATAATAACTAAAGTGAACAATCCTGATATCTGAGCTTTGTGAAGAACACGGTGGAATGAAAAAGAAACAGGGACGTTTTTAATGTGTTTAGTGGACATTTAGAATATAAATGTCCAAGATGAAGCTTCTTCAGGTCTCATGTCATATTTTTTCTTGTTGTCTAGACTATTTTGCTTTACTTTACTGCAGATGTACACACTTCCACGGAAGATATCCATGAAGATATTCCTAGACAAATTAGAAGATTTTAGAATTAGTAGGAATTCTGTGTATTTAGTGGAATTTTCTTCCGTGTGAGTTGAACATTAACAGCTTCAGTCAGTTCACCTGAGTTCTGACGGCGAACGATCTGTGATAATTAACCCTGAGTATCACCAAGTGTGTGTGTTTCTCTCTCTCTCTCTCTCTCTCTCTCAGTGGCAGGTGCACAGGTGAGTTATGAGGTGTGTACATCGCGCATGCGCTCACACACGTATCAGTATTTTTACCTGAGTGTGTGACCAGGTGTGTGTCAGTCTGAGGACGAGGGCTAGACAATCGCAAGCATCGCCACGATGACCTGGGATTATTTCGGCTTCTCCATGGTCCGCAGCAGCGGCCAGAACAATGGAACTGTCATTGCCATCAACAACCCAGCGGATATTTCCGTTATCGTCATCTACTTCGTGGTGGTCCTGGCCGTGGGGATATGGGTGAGTCCGCTCGCTCGATTTATCTTCCAGCTTTTTTGCTGACCTTTTTCCAACAAGGTTTATCAAGAGATCCGTTAACCCTTTCAACTCTTCACTCTTTTCCCAATCCTGTTCCTAATCACTGGGAATCCTGAATCTGTTCATAGTTCAATATGGAATAGAAAACTACAGTGTAAACAGGCAAAGAAAAATTATCCTAGTATTCCTAGCAACAGATTTCTGGGAAATATTATAAGTAAAATTTATAGCATATTTTAGTGCAGTTTATATGCCACATTTAAATATAAAACTTTTTTTTTTTTTTTTTTTACAGGACTACACGATAATTATAAAAATAAAATCACCACATTAAATAAATCTTAAAAGTCTGATTTAAAAAAAAAAGGTTATTAAATCAGTTATTTTATTTCAGGTCATATAAAAATATATATATAAGATTTACAATTATACAGTGATAATTTTTGTACAAATAACAATTAATGAGAAAAAGGGATGGATTCTGAGAGTTCAGTAATAAAAAAAAACAAAAAATATAAGTAAATAAATGAAATAAAATAAAAATAAACACTAATAAAAATAAATAAAATAACACTTAAAAAACACTTTAAAGAAATTATAATTTTTTTTGACCTACCTATTGAAAATGAACTGAAAAAAACAGGTGCTTCTTGAGGTAAATTTATTTATTTATTTATTTATTTATTTATTTATTTATTTATTTATGTTGTTATTTATTTGTTTGTTTGTTTAACTTTTTATTTTACAGCACCCAATTTAACCTAAAGTTAATGACACAATTTTTTATGGTGTTGTTACTGTAATAAGTAAAATATCTTATTAGCAATATGCACAGAAAATATACAAAAATATCTCCAAGATTATTTTTTTAGCATTTCCTACATTACAGGGTTATACGATTACAGTACATAAAATCTAGGAATTTATTTCTAGACATTTCTATTGCTAGGTCTTTTCTACTGCCAGATAAATCTGCTAGTTTTAAGCATCTGTTTCCTAGCTTAAAATAAAAGCATGCTAGAGTGTGTTTTTACTTGGAAATGTCTAGCTATGGGTTTAATAGTGTTATATTTAGATTTACTGAGATTGTATACTACACCTTTATGATGTTTTTCACTTGCTAACATTTCATTCATCCATTTTTCCAATGTATCTGGCTAATCTAACGTTACCTAGTGTTGTTTAGCTTTAAAATCCTCACATTTCCCTCTGCTTCACTACAAGAACTGAAGCTTTTTTTTCTGAAAACCGAGCTCATGATGAACAAGTAACTAAAGTGAGTAAAGATTAGCCATGTGAGGTTGGATTGATGTGTGGTGTAAATGTTTTAGTGCTCTGGGTTACAGTAAGGTTAATGGTAATAAGGAATGTTTACTGTGTTGTTACAGTAAAGTCGCAGCAGATACACAGATAAATGATCTGGTAGTTCATGCTAAAATGGTTGCACTGATTGAAGCAAAGGGTTTAGTGGAGAATTTACAGAAATTGTTTACACTGTGAGAGTTTATTGGAGTTTATTACATGGGGTTATTACAGTGCAGTTCACTCACATAAAACAGAGAATGCTCAGATTAATATATATATATATATATATATATATATATATATATATATATATATATATATATATATTATATATATTATATATATATATATATATATTTAGTTAGTTAGTTATAAATCTTAATTTATTTATTAATTTGTTTATTTATTTAAGACTGACTTACAAATGCATAAAAAATAAATAAATAAATTGAATTAACATTTTTTTGTACTGCAAGTCAACAATAACAAACACCACACATTTATATATGTCACCAAAATAAGATTAGAATTTTACTTCCTTGTATTTCTCGATTTTCACTCACATTTTTTTTCTGTCTTATTTTTATTATTATTTAAAAAAAAATCTCTCTAATATTTATCCCTAATGAGAAGCTTGAGGCAACGATGGTGAGGAAAAACCTTGAGGCTCAGAATGGAACCTTATCCTCATTTGGGTGACACCGGACAGTAAATAATGTAAATGTTGATAAAGAAAACTTTCTACAACAGTTTATAGTCAGATGGAATTGTGCAACCGAGAGCTCCTGAGGAACTAACAGGTCAGTGTAGTTCATTATAGACTCAAATAGTAACCAAGTAACCAAGAAATTCAGGAACAAGGATGTGGTTTGCTTCTGGGGTTTTAAACAGTGCTTCTTCTAAACACGATGCTACCACCACTATGCTTCACCATGAGGCTGGTGTTTCCATGGTGATGTGTTTGTGATGAGTAGCCCTTTGTGCCAAGGCCATCAAATGTTTTTGCAATGTTGCATACTCCAAACAGTTTGTATTTGACATGATGATCAGATTATAAAATTATGATGGTGCTGAGATCAGGGTTTGATTTAACAATGATCTACACTATATTGCCAAAAGTTTTGGGACACCTGCCTTTACATGCACATGAATGTAATATGGAGTTGTCCCGCCCTTTGCACCTATAACAGCTTCAACTCTTCTGGGAAGGCTTTCCACAAGGTTTAGGAGTGTGTTTATGGGGATTTTTGACCATTCCTCTAGAAGCACATTTGTGAGGTCAGGCACTGATGTTGGACGAGAAGGTCTGGCTCGCAGTCTCCGCTCTAATTCATCCCAAAGGTGTTCTATCAGGTTGAGGTCAGAACTCTGTGAAGTTCCTCCACACCAAACTCACTCATCCATGTCTTTATGGACCTTGCTTTGGTCACTGGTGTGCAGTCATGTTGGAACAGGAAGGGGTCATCCCCAAACTGTTCCCACAAAACATGAAATTGTCCAAAATGTCTTGGTATGAACCTGAAGCATTAAGATTTCCTTTCACTGGAACTAAATGGCCGAGTCCAACCTCTGAAAAACAACACCTGGACTCAATGAGGTGTCCCAAAACTTTTGGCAATATAGTGTAAGCTGATATTATTCCTTTATTGTTAAACAAACAACAAAAATCATCCATTTTCTAAAACTCTCCTCCCGCTTTCATGAAAGTTACAATTTCACTTTCAGTTTCTTCAGGCCTATGAGGATGTGTTAAAGTCTAAATGCTGTCTTTTTAATGAGTAACATAAATTCTTTAACAGTTTTACATTGTCATGGTGTCAGACCTGTTAGATAAAGGTGATGATTCACTAATGACTCAGTGTTTTTGTGAAGGTTTACTGAATTCTGTTATGTTCCTCTCCACCATCTTAGGCTATGGTGAGGACGAATCGCTCCACGGTCGGTGGATTCTTCTTGGCTGGACGCAGCATGGTGTGGTGGCCGGTGAGTTTCTTCACACGTGGATTCAACCTAAAAAAATGGAGCTGATAAATACACAGTTTACACAAGACCAAAATCTATCAAATTCATTCTGGAGATAATCTGTACTAGCCGCCCAAAAATATGACCAATATGACCAGTACTGTATGTAAACTGTATGGCTGCTTACAAAGAACTGACCCAAGCCAAGCATTCCATGTCAAGGCTCCTCACAGGAAGTCGTGCCACCAAGCTTGGGCTAAAAATAGAACAAATCGCCCACGCCACCAACCTGTCATCAAAAAAAAACAGCCGGAATATCACCTAGCTTTGGTCACTCTTTTAACTAAAACTCTTCTACTCCATTTTCTCAGTCTGACATTTGTGCCAAATTGGTATTTCTGACCTTCTTGAAGTCTTCACTCTGCCCTTTGTTTATGATGTGCCTTTTTAAAGCTGGAGAATTATTCAGATCCCCAGATGTCTTAGGAGGGGTACAGACATATCCTCTGATCTCATGGCTTGTCATGGCTCTTTCCAAATGTCTATTCAACTTCATTCATTAGAAGTGACATTAGAAGTGCCACATGTTGCACAACACCTGTTCATAAAGTTCAGTGTTAGTCTTATCAGATCAGATTTTGCTTATGGCAAAGTATTGGTTTTCTTCTTGCCGCTTTTCCACTCGCTCCTTACTCACTCGTCACTAGGATTTGGTGGATGGCCTCCAGGAATATAAAATATCAGAAGGCATTAAAAGCCCAAGCTTATCTTTGTTTGAGTAAAAGTGAACAACAGCTGAGTGTCATTCATCTCGCTCCAAATCAGTGAGCTGCTCAATGCAAATCCTGGCTGAAAATGGCCCATCATTTACAAGTATCCTGCAGGAAGGATGATCTCCGAGCCAAATGGAGCGGGGAGAAAAGATTTTATGATGCCGTAATGGTGGAGATGTCTTTCTGAATTCACAGACCTTATCAGTTTCAGACTCAAGAGACTTTACAGCTGTAAACCTGGAGTATTCCTGGGTAGTGTGTTGTTATAGGAAATAATCAATGATGAGGTGGCGGGGTGCGAGCCAACAGGAGATCATTTAGAAGAAGTCTTACATCCATCTCATTTACCATAAATTTTTATAAATGTATTCTGAGCTTTAATGTCGAGGAAACAAGCTAGTTCCTATTGTAACTAGCTATTATAGCAGCTACAAACAGTCAGTCCCTCAATGACGCTACTAATAGTACTAATAATATATATATATATACATATTTCCCAGAGCCCCAAACATGGAGTTTGCTCCTGTTTTATTGTGTCTATGTTGATGATTGAATGTCTTTGTCATGTCTCACTCCATGGTGGTGGTTAATATGAAGCTCATACAAAAGTACTCTGGACTTTAAGTATTTAGTAGTGTTTCAGAAGTTTTTCTGTTTTTCCCTAGCCTACTAGGAGCGATATATTCATAGAAAAGTTCCAAAAATGATCTTTTTTTCCACAAAAATGTCTGTATCTTCAAAGTAAATGATGATATCAAACCCATTTCTGCTCCCTGAGACACTCCGAGTGTTTGTTCATCTAAAAAGCAGCTCAAATTTCATCTTCAACCAGTAAAATTCTGTGTAAGGTTCTCCAACACATGTCTAAAACACACTGAAAGCCAACACTGACTCATTTTCTGTCAGCCTCACAGCCAGAACATCATTCATTTGTTTAAACTGATTGACAGCGTCCCACTTCCATTCCACCACTGTACTGTTAAAGAGTTCAGCATGTTTATTATTAGGTTGTTGCTATATAAACTTTACTGTATAAGCTGAACTACAGTCAGAGCTGCTGATGAAGAAAAGCTTCTAACCAATCAGATTCGAGAACTCCATAGTGGTATATTTTAAATTCCTTTGCACTCTTCCCTATGCATTACTCCCCCCCACACACACACTTTAGCTTTCTGTTAATAATTTAGGTCTATCAGCATCTCAGTGCTAATAGATTAAACAGCGCTAATTACAACCATTAGCTGATGAAATGATCCGTACAGTACATGCTGGCAGATTATCCTTTACTTAATGACCTGATTGCGACCTTGGTCTTGTGGAGACACACCCGAAGTGTGCTGCTGAGATTGCTGAGTGAATACACGTGTGGTATTCTGGTGTAATGATTGTACAGCTGTGTTGTGTCAAATCCTGCTGCTTTTCTAATCACTAACTTATTTCCTCCTTCAGATTGGAGCGTCTCTGTTTGCCAGTAACATCGGCAGTGGGCATTTCGTGGGTCTGGCAGGAACCGGGGCGGCTGCGGGAATCGCCATCGGAGGGTTTGAGTGGAATGTAGGTGGAAAAAAATATCTATCTATCTATCTATCTATCTATCTATCTATCTATCTATCTATCTATCTATCTATATATATATATATATATATATATAAAATATTTTAGAATTATTTATATATTTTAATATCAGCAATATAAAAATAAATATAATAATAATTATTAAATAAATATAAAAAAATCACGATCAGAGGATTTTAGTGGAATGTGAGTAAAAATTAAATAAATAAATATATTAGAATTATTTTATACTTATTTATATATTTTAATATCAGCAATATAAAAATAAATATATTAATAAATATAAATAAATATAAAATTTAAATTATATATATATATATATATATATGTATATATATATATATAAATATATATATATATATATATATATATATATATATATATATATATATATATATATATATATACACTATATTGCCAAAAGTATTCGCTCACCTGCCTTGACTCGCATATGAACTTAAGTGACATCCCATTCCTAATCCATAGGGTTCAATATGACGTCGGTCCACCCTTTGCAGCTATAACAGCTTCAACTCTTCTGGGAAGGCTGTCCACAAGGTTTAGGAGTGTGTTTATGGGAATTTTTGACCATTCTTCCAGAAGCGCATTTGTGAGGTCACACACTGATGTTGGACGAGAAGGCCTGGCTCTCAGTCTCCGCTCTAATTCATCCCAAAGGTGTTCTATCGGGTTGAGGTCAGGACTCTGTGCAGGCCAGTCAAGTTCATCGACACCAGACTCTGTCATCCATGTCTTTATGGACCTTGCTTTGTGCACTGGTGCACAGTCATGTTGGAAGAGGAAGGGGCCAGCTCCAAACTGTTCCCACAAAGTTGGGAGCATGGAATTGTCCAAAATGTCTTGGTATGCTGAAGCATTCAGAGTTCCTTTCACTGGAACGAAGGGGCCAAGCCCAGCTCCTGAAAAACAACCCCACACCATAATCCCCCCTCCACCAAACTTTACACTTGGCACAATGCAGTCAGACAAGTACCGTTCTCCTGGCAACCGCCAAACCCAGACTCGTCCATCAGATTGCCAGATGGAGAAGCGCGATTCGTCACTCCAGAGAACGCGTCTCCACTGCTCTAGAGTCCAGTGGCGGCGTGCTTTACACCACTGCATCCGACGCTTTGCATTGCACTTGGTGATGTATGGCTTGGATGCAGCTGCTCGGCCATGGAAACCCATTCCATGAAGCTCTCTGCGCACTGTTCTTGAGCTAATCTGAAGGCCACATGAAGTTTGGAGGTCTGTAGCGATTGACTCTGCAGAAAGTTGGCGACCTCTTCGCACTATGCGCCTCAGCATCTGCTGACCCCACTCTGTCAGTTTACGTGGCCTACCACTTCGTGGCTGAGTTGCTGTCGTTCCCAAACACTTCCACGTTCTTATAATACAGCTGACAGTTGACTGTGGAATATTTAGGAGCGAGGAAATTTCACGACTGGATTTGTTGCACAGGTGGCATCCTATCACAGTTCCACGCTGGAATTCACTGAGCTCCTGAGAGCGACCCATTCTTTCACAAATGTTTGTAAAAACAGTCTGCATGCCTAGGTGCTTGATTTTATACACCTGTGGCCATGGAAGTAATTGGAACACCTGATTCTGATTATTTGGATGGGTGAGCGAATACTTTTGGCAATATAGTGTATATTGTAGCAATATACTGATATATATATATATCAGGTGTTCCAATCACTTCCATGGCCACAGGTGTATAAAATAATATAAAAACGAAGTGGTAGGCCACGTAAACTGACGGAGCGGGGTCAGCGGATGCTGAGGCGCATAGTGTGAAGAGGTCGCCAACTTTCTGCAGAGTCAATCGCTACAGACCTCCAAACTTCATGTGGCCTTCAGATTAGCTCAAGAACAGCGCGCAGAGAGCTTCATGGAATGGGTTTCCATGGCCGAGCAGCTGCATCCAAGCCATACATCACCAAGTGCAATGCAAAGCGTCGGATGCAGTGGTGTAAAGCACGCCGCCACTGGACTCTAGAGCAGTGGAGACGCGTTCTCTGGAGTGACGAATCGCGCTTCTCCATCTGGCAATCTGATGGACGAATCTGGGTTTGGCGGTTGCCAGGGGAACGGTACTTGTCTGACTGCATTGTGCCAAGTGTAAAGTTTGGTGGAGGGGGGATTATGGTGTGGGGTTGTTTTTCAGGAGCTGGGCTTGGCCCCTTAGTTCCAGTGAAAGGAACTCTGAATGCTTCAGCATACCAAGACATTTTGGACAATTCCATGCTCCCAACTTTGTGGGAACAGTTTGGAGCTGGCCCCTTCCTCTTCCAACATGACTGTGCACCAGTGCACCAAGCAAGGTCCATAAAGACATGGATGACAGAGTCTGGTGTGGATGAACTTGACTGGCCTGCACAGAGTCCTGACCTCAACCCGATAGAACACCTTTGGGATGAATTAGAGCGGAGACTGAGAGCCAGGCCTTCTCGTCCAACATCAGTGTGTGACCTCACAAATGCGCTTCTGGAAGAATGGTCAAAAATTCCCATAAACACACTCCTAAACCTTGTGGACAGCCTTCCCAGAAGAGTTGAAGCTGTTATAGCTGCAAAGGGTGGACAGACGTCATATTGAACCCTATGGATTAGGAATGGGATGTCACTTAAGTTCATATGCGAGTCAAGGCAGGTGAGCGAATACTTTTGGCAATATAGTGTATATATATAATATTATTTTATTATAATTTTATTTTTTATTTTTTACAGTTTTTTTTGGATTTATGTAGATTTATTTTTTAGATTTATATTTTGGATACATATATAAAATAAAATACAAACATATTAAACTCACACAATTTTAAATTTTCCCTCCAAATGTAGTCAGTACAGTTTTGTCGCTGTTTTGAAACACCATAATCTCCTTTATAAACACATAACAGAGTCATAGATCATGTAGAAGAGGTGGAAGGTGGCTCTAGCTGTTTATTATCCACATCACAATCAACCTTCCAGTGAAATTCCACCATCAAACTTAAGAATAATTCCAAAAATCATAAAGAAATTCAATGATTCTGGAAATCCAAGATGGCTGCCTTGATAGCCTTACACCATTTTGAAGTTTTGTTCATGTTTATAGATTGTGTCCAAGATCTGGAATGAAAATAAAATCTTTCTCTCTTTTCTTTTTTTAGGCTCTTGTTGTAGTGCTCCTTCTAGGATGGATCTTCGTCCCTATCTACATCAAGGCCGGGGTAGGCGTCTGCTTTCACTGATATGGTGTGAATATAATATATGCATGACCATATATGGACTTTATGCTACATGTAGCAGATCATTCCGTCCTCGGTTCCACTCCGACTCTGATAACCTCGGATATTTTTGACTATCTATATACGGACATGACCTCTTATCTCACTTCACCGTCTCTGTTCATCGTGTAGGTGGTCACCATGCCCGAGTATCTGAAGAAGCGTTTCGGAGGTCAGCGTATCCGGATGTATCTCTCTGTCCTCTCTCTGGTGCTTTACATCTTCACTAAGATCTCAGTGAGTGCTTTTAATGGAAATGGAGTTCAGTCGTCAATTTCCGTGAAATTTCCGCCGTATTACAAACGGTGTCGATCAGCTGTGATGTTTTTAAGGTGGCTTTCTGAAGCTATGGTGATAACTAAGTTCCACAACGGTTGGCTTGGCTTCTTTAAGGGCTCTTACTTGGAATATAACAGTTTTAATTAAGTAATTATAACTATTAAACTACTGAGTGGAAGCTTCACAAGCCCAGCACATCCCAGTTTAAATCCCAGGACCACCCAGGGGCCAGTGCTGGGCCCTTGAGCCAGGCCCTTAACCCTCAACTGCTCATTTGCATAAAAATAAACGTTCTGGATATACCATAAATAAAATATAAGCATGTAATTCTTTATTCGTCAATAATTAATTAATGATCAATCAGGGAATAATTATTCCATACTTTGATTTTTATTTTAAAAAATGTATTACTTTAATTATATTTTAATATATTAATAATTATATTAATAATTTTCTGTACTATAATATTATTTAGACATAGAGTCAAAATGCTTTAAATGATAAAAGTACTTGATTAAAATACTTTATAATATGAAAGGTTTGGAGTTGATCTCGAGCTATTAATATGTCAATTTTTAAAATTATATTTTACATAAATTCCCAGAAATCTGTTGTTTAAGGAGAATTCTGTTTTCTAGAGAATTCCTATTCCCCCTTTTTTCCTCCTAAATAACGGAGTAAGGTCTCTCCACCAGGCGGACATGTTCTCTGGAGCTATCTTCATTAACCAGGCTTTGAGAATGAACATCTACCTGGCTGTTATCATGCTGCTGCTCATCACTGCACTCTACACTGTCACAGGTACGTTACTAATATACACTCTGTCTCACAATGAACACCTTACACTGCTCTCTATCTGTCTGTCTCTGTCTGTCTCTATCTGTCTCACTCTCTCACAATTAACACGTTACCCAGAACCAGCTCTCTCTCCCTCTCTGTCTCTCTCTAGCTGTCTCTCTCTCTGTCTCTCTCTTTCTTTTTCTCTCTGACTCACTTTCTCTGTCTCTCTCTCTCACTGTCTCTCTAGCTGTCTCTCTCTCTGTCTATCTCTCTCTTTCTCTCTGACTCATTGTCTCTGTCTCACTGTCTCTCTCTTTGTCTCTCTCACTGTATCTCCCTCTCGGTCTTTCTCACTCTCTCTCTCTCTCTCTCTCTCTCTCTCTTCTTTCTTTCTTTCTTTCTTTCTTTCTTTCTTTCTTTCTTTCTTTCTTTCTTTCTTTCTTTCTTTCTTTCTTCTCTCTCTCTCTCTCTCTCTTTTTCTTTCTCTCTCTCTCTCTCTCTCTCTCACCCCTTGATCTGTTCATGGAGTTGGTCTGATGATTTGAGAGAGAGTGGAGGAAGGTGCATTAGGCGTGTCCTCAGGAGATTTCTGGATCAGAGTAATGCACTCTCTTATCTCCGGCGTGAAGAGCACAGCGCAGCACACAGAGAGTAAAGTCCAGCAGTTGTTATTCAGGATTGTTTTCAGAAGAGCTTTTCACGAGGAGGGACGTGAGTCTGTTAGTGCACCATATCTGAGGCATTAGGGCTAATTGCCCGTGTGCTCTGATAAGCCGGAACCCCATGTCATCTAAGCTTTTGCTTTCAGTGTCTCAGAGTCTCCTACAGGAATATGAGTCACTGCAGGACTCGAGGAATAAACCACGTGAGGGTGGTGCTGTTAGAGGAAAATAATCAGTGAGGCAGAGTGCTTTCATTTGTTTTACAGTACAACAGATTGCCCTTATAACATAAACAACTGGATTTATTAATATTTGTTTTTATCCATTTATCTCCTCAATCACACACATGCAAGCTTCTGTCTAATTTGTTGCCATAGAAACAATAATGTGGGGGTCAATGGATTGTAGGAGTTTATAATAGACAGTGAGTGAAACCCTTAAGACGTCCGGCTCTAATGGGTGTGTGTTAATGAGAGTGTGTTAATGAGTGTGTTTTAATGAGAGTATGTTAGTGTGTGTTAATTAGAGTGTGTTAGTGAGTGTGTGTTAATGAGTGTGTTAATGAGAGTGTTAATGAGTGTGTGTTAATGAGATTGTGTGTTAATGTGTTAATGAGTGTGTGTTAATGAGTGTGTGTTAAAGAGAGTGTGTGTTAGTGTGTGTGTTAATGAGTGTGTGTTAATGAGAGTGTGTGTTAATGTGTTATAATGAGTGTGTGTTAATGTGTTATAATGAGTGTGTTGTGTTATAATGAGTATGTGTTAATGTGTTATAATGAGTATGTGTTAATGTGTTAATGAGTGTGCGTTAATGTGTTAATGAGTGTATGTGAGTGTGTGTGTTAATGAGTGTGTTAATAAGTGTGTGTGTTAATGAGTGTGTGTGTTAATGTGTTAATGAGTGTATGTGAGTGTGTGTGTTAATGAGTGTGTTAATAAGTGTGTGTGTTAATGAGTGTGTGTTAATGTGTTAATGAGTGTATGTGAGTGTGTGTGTTAATGAGTGTGTGTTAATAAGTGTGTGTTAATGTGTTAATGAGAGTGTGTTAATAAGTGTGTGTTAATGTGTTAATGAGTGTGTATTAATGTGTTAATGAGTGTGTGTTAATAAGTGTGTGTTAATGTGTTAATGAGAGTGTGTTAATAAGTGTGTGTTAATGTGTTAATGAGTGTGTGTTAATGTGTTAATGAGTGTGTGTTAATAAGTGTGTGTTAATGTGTTAATGAGTGTGTTTTAATGTGTTATAATGAGCGTGTGTTAATGTGTTAATGAGAGTGTGTTAATGTGTGTTTATGTGTTATAATGAGTGTGTGTTAATGTGTGTTAATGTGTTATAATGAGTGTGTGTTAATAAGTGTGTGTTAATGTGTTAATGAGTGTGTGTTAATATGTTATAATGAGTGTGTGTTAATAAGTGTGTTAATGTGTTAATGAGTGTGTTTTAATGTGTTATAATGAGTGTGTGTTAATGAGTGTGTGTGTTAATGTGTTAATGTGTGTTAATGAGCATGTGTTAGTGTTAATGTGTTAATGAGTGTGTGTTAATGAGTGTGTGTGTTAATGTGTGTTAATGAGCATGTGTTAGTGTTAATGTGTTAATGAGTGTGTGTTAATGAGTGTGTGTGTTAATGTGTGTTAATGAGCATGTGTTAATGTGTTAATGAGTGTGTGTGTTAATGTGTGTTAATGTGTTATAATGAGTGTGTGTTAATGTGTTATAATGAGTGTGTGTTGATGTGTTATAATGAGTGTGTGTGTTAATGTGTGTTTATGTGTTATAATGAGTGTTAATGTGTGTTATAATGTGTTATAATGAGTGTGTGTGTTAATGTGTGTAATGTGTGTTATAATGTGTTATAATGAGTGTGTGTTAATGTGTTATAATGAGTGTGTGTTAATGTGTTATAATGAGTGTGTGTTAATGTGTTATAATGAGTGTGTGTTGATGTGTTATAATGAGTGTGTGTGTTAATGTGTGTTTATGTGTTATAATGAGTGTTAATGTGTGTTATAATGTGTTATAATGTGTTATAATGAGTGTGTGTGTTAATGTGTGTAATGTGTGTTATAATGTGTTATAATGAGTGTGTGTTAATGTGTTATAATGAGTGTTAATGTGTGTTATAATGTGTTATAATGAGTGTGTGTTAATGTGTGTTAATGTGTTATAATGAGTGTGTGTTAATAAGTGTGTGTTAATGTGTTAATGAGTGTGTGTTAATGTGTTAATGAGTGTGTTTTAATGTGTTATAATGAGCGTGTGTTAATGTGTGTTATAATGTGTTATAATGTGTTATAATGAGTGTGTGTGTTAATGTGTGTAATGTGTGTTATAATGTGTTATAATGAGTGTGTGTTAATGTGTGTAATGTGTGTTATAATGTGTTATAATGAGTGTGTGTGTTAATGTGTGTTATAATGTGTTATAATGAGTGTGTGTGTTAATGTGTGTTATAATGTGTTATAATGTGTTATAATGTGTTATAATGAGTGTGTGTTAATGTGTGTTATAATGTGTTATAATGAGTGTGTGTGTTAATGTGTGTAATGTGTGTTATAATGTGTTATAATGAGTGTGTGTGTTAATGTGTGTTATAATGTGTTATAATGTGTTATAATGAGTGTGTGTGTTAATGTGTGTTATAATGTGTTATAATGAGTGTGTGTTAATGTGTGTTATAATGTGTTATAATGAGTGTGTGTTAATGTGTGTAATGTATGTTATAATGTGTTATAATGAGTGTGTGTTAATGTGTGTAATGTGTGTTATAATGTGTTATAATGAGTGTGTGTTAATGTGTTTAATGTGTGTTATAATGTGTTATAATGAGTGTGTGTCTTAGTGTGTTAATGTGTGTAATGTGTGTTATAATGTGTTATAATGAGTGTGTGTGTTAATGTGTGTAATGTGTGTTATAATGTGTTATAATGAGTGTGTGTGTTAATGTGTGTAATGTGTGTTATAATGTGTTATAATGAGTGTGTGTGTTAGTGTGTTAATGTGTGTTATAATGTTATAATGAGTGTGTGTGTTAGTGTGTTAATGTGTTTAATGTGTGTTATAATGTGTTATAATGAGTGTGTGTCTTAGTGTGTTAATGTGTGTAATGTGTGTTATAATGTGTTATAATGAGTGTGTGTGTTAGTGTGTAATGTGTGTTATAATGTGTTATAATGAGTGTGTGTGTTAATGTGTGTAATGTGTGTTATAATGTGTTATAATGAGTGTGTGTGTTAATGTGTGTAATGTGTGTTATAATGTGTTATAATGAGTGTGTGTGTTCATGCAGGTGGTCTCGCTGCAGTTATTTACACAGACACTCTGCAGACCATCATCATGGTGGTGGGATCCTTCATCCTCATGGGCTTTGGTGACTGAACACACACACACACACACACACTAAACTCTCTCCATCTTTATTCTCTCTGTTGCTGAGACATGTTCCTCTCTTCCTTTCCTTCTCATCTTATCATTTCTGTCCATCCTCCATTGTGTCTTCCTCCATAATTTATCTGTCTCCATTATTCACACACCTCTGTCTCTCCATCCTCTAACCTCTCCTTCCTCTCCTCCTCTCTGCCCTAAACAGCCTTTCTTTCTTTCTTTCTTTCTTTCTTTCTTTCTTTCTTTCTTTCTTTCTTTCTTTCTTTCTTTCTTTTTATCTCATTACTCTCCATCTTTCCCTCTGTCTATCTCATTTTATTTTCCATGCTTTACTTGCTCCCTCATTTTTCCTCACCATCTGTCCATCATTTCCATCTTTTCCCTGTGCCTTTTTTTCCTCATGGTCTCATCCTGCCTGTGTGTGTGTGTGTGTGTGTGTCCAGCGTTTGATAAGGTTGGAGGTTATGAGGGTCTTCAGGAGAAGTACATGCAGGCCATTCCCTCCGTTGTGGGGAACATCAGCTCTGAGTGTTACACGCCTCGTCCAGACTCCTTCCACATCTTCAGAGATCCGCTGATCGGAGACATGCCCTGGCCTGGACTCATATTCGGCCTCACCATCCAGGCAGCATGGTACTGGTGCACTGACCAGGTACACACACACACACACACACACACACACTCCTTATCACTGGACTCTGAGACTGAGCAGAACATTATGGAGCGAGTCCTAAACTTAGACAGTCACACTTTCTGAAACACTCATAAAGAAGATTAGATAAAGAGGCAGACATGACAGGACATGTCTCAAGAAAAGGACAGAAAACACACACACACACACACACACTGTTTATCAATGATGCATTACTATACTATAATCAAGAAACATAAAAAATCTGTCAGGTATTATATATATATATATATATATATATATGTGTATTTTAACATGGTGTGTGTGTGTGTGTGTGTGTGTGTGTGCAGGTGATCGTCCAGCGTTGTCTCTCGGCTAAGAACATGTCCCATGTGAAGGCCGGCTGTATTCTGTGTGGCTACCTCAAACTCCTGCCCATGTTCCTCATGGTGTTCCCCGGCATGATCAGCAGAGTGCTGTACCCAGGTCAGACACACACACACACACACACACACATTAGCACTAATAAGCTAACATCAAGGCTAATGTATGAAGAAGTACAAAGATATGAAGCAACAAAATCGTTAGTTTTGTTTGTGTGGTTGGATAGTTGCCATAGTAACTGTTAGTAATTGCTGTAAACGCTAGCTAGCTAGTTATTCGACATGAGCGTGACTAGCCAGGAATGCTATTCATCGCTATAAAACAGTGTGTGAGGATTTTTATAGAGCAAGTTACATACTGGTTATGACTTCATTTCCAGTTCATTCTCGACTTTCACACTCACACACACACACACACTCACCCTAATCATCATAATGCACTATATTACTATAATACACACACAGACATACACACACACACTCACCCTAATCATCATAACGCACTATACTACTATAATACACACACACACACACTATCCCTGATCATCAATGATGCACTATACTACAATAATACACACACACTAGATTGTAGATTGCGTGATATTTGTTGTCAGGTGTGTGTGTGTGTGTGATTTTCTGGCGTTTTCCGTGCTTCCCTCTGTAGATGAAGTTGCGTGTGTGGTTCCTGAGATGTGTAAAGAGTACTGCGACACTGAGGTGGGCTGCACCAACATCGCCTACCCCAAACTGGTGGTGGATCTCATGCCTGACGGTCAGCATCGGACACTTCTCTTTACAACTTCCTGTTTTAGGTTTCTGAATCAGTGAGAATTCTTTACCCTGTTGGATTCTCAATTCTGATTGGCCAGAAGGTCTTCATTCATTTTCTATTAGAGCAGCTTTCTGTCTGAGTAAATGACTGGAGATGCCGAGTGAAGACAGGAAATTGTTTCAGGGTCGTTCCACATTACATGTAACCGGAAATGGATAAAAAAAAATATTATCCTTGCTTAATACCATACCATATATTTTTTTCTTTTTTAAAAAATAATTATAAAATTATAAATATAAATAATGTTACAAATATATAAAAATATATAAAATATAAATGAAAACAAAATATAAATAAAATGTAATATAAAATATTAAATATGAATTAAAATAAAAAAGACAATAAAACAATAGTCATTTATAAAATAATAAATATAAACATAAATTTAAAACAATGTAGAAAATCTATCAAAATATAACAAATCAAAATTTAAACTAAACCTAAGATACAATATACAATTTAATTAAAATTAAATTAAATAAATATAAATATAAATTAAAATAAAAAGACAACTAAAATAAATACAGAAAATGGATAAAAAAATATTTAGTTATAACTAAACATAAATAAAATGTAATATAAAATATTAAATATAAATAAACAAAATATAAATTAAACTAAATAAATATAAATATAAATTCAAATAAAAAAGTAAAATATATACATATATACAAATATAAACATTACATGTAAATGAAAATGGATAAAAAAAATATTATCCATGCTTAAGACCATACCATTTTTTTTTTCTTTTTTCTTCTGGGATATATTCAAAAATAGTTATTCATATGTCCAATGGCAGATAAAAGCCTTTTTAAAAATAATGATAAAATAATAATATAATATAATATAATATAATATAATATAATATAATATAATATAATATAATATAATATAATATAATATAATATAATATAATCATAAATTTTAAAGAAAATCTAGGAAATCTAGAAAAATATGACAAATACAGAATTTAAACTAAATCTTTAATGTAATATAAAATATTTTTTATAAGAGCCTTTTAAAAAATAATTATAAAATAATAAATATAAACATAAATTTAAAAAAATGTACAGAAAAATCTATAAAATATGACAAATCTAAATTAAAACTAAATATTAATGAAATCTAATATTAAATATTAAATATAAATTAGTCTTTTTTAAAAATAGTTATAAAATAATAAATATAAACATAAATTGAAAAATAAAATCTAAAAATATGACAAATATTGAAATAAAACTAAATATAAATAAAATGTAATATAAAATATGAATAAAAAAAGGACAAGTAAAAATATATACATATATACAAATATAAGCATTACATGTAACCGAAAGTGGATAAAAAAATTTTTTGTTGCGTTTTATTGTGTACCAGCTTTTCATAAGATTCTTATGTGTTTGTGATTCTCTGTAACTCCACCATATCACCACTGTATATATATGTGTGTGTGTGTGTGTGTGTGTATGTGTGTGTGTGTGTGTGTGTGTGTGTATGTGTGTGTGTGTGTATGTGTGTGTGTGTGTGTGTGTGTAGGTCTCAGGGGTCTGATGCTGTCTGTCATGCTGGCATCACTGATGAGCTCGCTCACCTCCATCTTTAACAGCTCCAGTACGCTCTTCACCATGGACATCTACGCCAAAGTCCGCAACAAAGCCTCCGAAAAGGAGCTGATGATTGCCGGCAGGTAAAAACACACATACACACACACACACCTGCACACACACATATACACATGCACATAAACACACATATATACACACATATACATATATACACACGCACATACACACACATATATACACATGTACACATGCATGCGCTCACACACATATACACACACACACACACACCTGCACACACACATATACACATGCACATACACACACATATAAACACATACACACGCACACATACACAAACATATACACACGTACACATGCATGCGCACACACACATACACACAACATACCACATGCACACACATATACACACACACATATACACACAACATACTACATGCACACACATATACACACAACATACCACATGCACACACATATACACACACACACATACACACACATACAGTATAAATATGCACACACGTACATACACACACGTAAACACATGCAAATACATACATGCACACAGACACATACTTATATCATTGCACACACATGTACACACTTATACAGTATACACATGCATATATACACAAATACACACACACACACAAATACACACACACACACACGCACGCACGCACATTGTCTACAAAAACAACCAGCTTCTGAAATGATGTGAAAATAAATACATAAATAATAATAATAATAATAATAATAATAATAATAATAATAATAATAATAATGTGTGTGTGTGTGTGTAGGTTGTTTATCTTGGTCCTGATTGGTGTCAGCATCGCTTGGATTCCTATCATCCAGTCCACTCATAGCGGCCAGCTCTTTGACTACATCCAGTCTATAACCAGTTACTTAGCTCCGCCCATCGCCGCCGTCTTCACACTCGCTATTTTCTGCAAGAGAGTTAATGAACCGGTCAGTTCCACATCCCACCGCCTCGTCCACCTCCTTTTACTCACTGAAACTCCGTCCACTAATACACTCAGATTAAAATATTC
>NC_080725.1:20482500-20485000 GCF_019097595.1 Hemibagrus wyckioides
GAGACGGAGAGAGAGAGAGAGAGAGAGAAAGAGAGAGAGAGAGAGAGAGAGAGAGAGAGAGGGAGAGACAGATAGAGAGAGAGAGACAGAGAGAGGGAGAGACGGAGAGAGTGAGAGTCTGTATCTCTTGCCATATAGTTCTAATGATTTTATTTAAAAAATGCTTTACACGTGATAAAAACATTTATTGTATATTATGAATGGTGCATAATACATTGCAGGTGATGTCTGTAATGCATTATAACATTTTATTAACATTGTATATATAATACATTGCATATACAACATATATATCGGCTAATTTAAATTAAATCGAGTATTATTATTATTATTATTAATTATTGAACTAATTTTTGTATTATTAATGAATATAATTCATGACGTGGATAACAAAACATGACTCAATAAATTGAGTAAATGAAAAACCATTTTTTTGGTTATTTATTTATACTACTAATAAATATATTTATTGATTTTATTAGCAGTAATAATATTTATTAATACTATTATATAATGTTAATAATAAAAAAATAGAATTAAGAATAAATTAAGAATGTATTATTATAAAAAAAATAATAGTTAATATTTAATATAGTGTCATTTTGGGATTTTTAGAATTACTAAGCAATGTATGTAATTATTATAAACAATAAAGTACATGTTTTTGGACTATGGGAGGAAACCGGAGTACCCGGAGTAAACCCACACAGGCACGGGGAGAACATGCAGAACTCCACACAGAAAGGCTGTTCAAACCCAGGACCTTCTTGCTGTGAGTGCTAACCACTAAGCCACTGTGCTGCCCCCTAACATGCTAACTAGTAACGTTTTTAAGGAGAAGCTAAGTAACATTTAGCAAGGTTTGTTTTAGCTGCTTTTCTCAGATACACACAAATACACCATTTGTTTAATAAGACTCAGTATGATGTGTGTGATTTATTGTGAACTATATATCAGGCCAGATGGTTAGCTAGGTAGCTAAGAGGAGCAGCTAGTGACTGTTTCGCTACATGCACATTAAGGATATTATCAAAAAAATCTATGATAGCAGATTACTAACAGAAAGATTTCTAATATTACTAGCTAAATATAATGTTTATAATAACTACTGGGCTAGCATGCCTAGCAACTAGCCATGTTAGCTACTAGCCACTAGCTAACGTTTTACAGATGATAGAATTTTCGTACGAATTAGGGATTGAAGTTTTATATGAAGTAGATGTAGGGGTCACATGATGAAATTCTGGCCTCTGGGTGGTCAGTTACTGAAATATGTTCACTGTGTTGTTGTAGAAGAGGACAGGAGGTGTGGCTTCAGAAAAGACTTGAAGGTTTATTCAGAAAACAAATTAACAAATTAAATTGAAATTGTTTTTATTCTTTAATTATTATTTTCTTTGACTTTTAGCTTTTGCTTGTAAAATTAGATACTGAGAGACCAGACACTATTATTAATACTGTTGAAATTTGTTGTTTAATACTTCATTAAAAATGAAGTCTTGAAGAAAATTCTTATTTTTTGTTTTTTTTTTTTAAATAAATTTATATTAACAATTTTATCTTTTTTTATTATTATTATTAAATAATAAATTTAAAAATTTGGGGGTTTTTAATAATCTGATCAATTTTGAAATATTTTGTTTTTCTTATAAATTTCCATTAAGAATTTTAATCACTGAGTCTTTTGTTTTAAATTAATTTTATTGAATCTATCATTTGGATGTTTTTTTTGTTTTTTAATAATCTGATAAATTTAGATTTTTTTTTATTCTTGTTTTTTTTTAAATAAATTTCCATTAACAACTTTATTCACTGATTATTTTTATTATTATTATTATTATTATTATTATTATTATTTATTACATTTTTTTATTAAATGAAACATGGATTTGTTTGTTTTTAATAATCTGATACATTTTGAATTTTATTTCTTGTTTTTCTTCTTAATTTCCATTGACAGTTTCAATCACTGAATCTTTTATAATCTTTTAAAGTAATTTACATTTTTTAATTATTTTATTTATTGAATCTATCATATGGGTGTTTTTATTTTTGTTTTTTAATAATGTAATAAATTTTTTATTCTTGCTTTTCTTATTAATTTCCATTAACAGCTTTAATCACTGAATTTTATTTTTTTTATTTACATTATTTATTAAATGAAACATTTGGATTTTTTTTAATAATCTGATAAATTTAGAATTTTTTTATTTCTTGTTTTTCTTAATAATTTCCATTAAATGAAACATTTGGAGTTTTTTCATTTTTAATAATCTGAATTTTTTTTTTTTTACATTTTTTTATTTCTTGTTTTTCTAATAAATTTCCATTAATGGTTTTAATCAATGAATCTTTTTTTATTATTATTTTTTATTGAAACAATCATTTGAATTTTTTTGCTTTTAATAATCTGACGAATTCTGAGTATTGATGTGTTTATGACTTTTTTAGATTTTTAAAAAATGTTTTATTATGTAGTGTAAATAAAACTGAACTGAAA